>NC_042968.1:16601514-16661739 GCF_901001165.1 Salmo trutta
TATACAGTATACGGTATATGACAAAATACTTGTCAAAAGGTAAATGAGGCTAAAATGCTTTCAGGCTTTTCAGTCCTGCATTTCCAAGGTATTATAGAAAAATCACGTGCTAGTTGTTCTTTCCCCCAACGGGGTCAGACAGTTTGTACTCTTCTCATGGAGTCTGGGAGTGTATGACACGTGTATTACTTAGCTCTAGCCAGTCTTCTTACCAAATACCAATTCATTTGGACAGTGACAGTGACAGTGTATCATTGAGAAGACACTGTTTAAGTAATGAGAAACCGCAGTGAAGCATTTAACAGCACATGACCTGCCTGCTGAAGTTTAATTACACTGCTCCCTGCTCTGGACCGTCTCCGTGCCCTCTCCCTGGGGGGCGCCGCAAATAATAGAAAGATGGGAAGCAATCTATCTCTGCCTGTGTGTGTGTGTGTGTGTGTGTGTGTGTGTGTGTGTGTGTGTGTGTGTGAAGATTAATCAACATTTCAGCCTGCCTGGTGTGTCTCCCTGGGTGAGGGAGGGGTGAAGCATCATCTTTCTTTGTTGTTGTTCTCCCTCTATATAAACATTTATTTGGACTTACACATGAATTGCATGAATCAACACAAAGCACCACCGCCACTGCAAATGCACAGTTTTTGGAACGGAACTGGTTTCCTCGCATTAAATATTTAAGCCCTGGATCTGCAATTATTTCTCCCAAACGCGTTAGATGCACTGGGCTTTGCAGGTTTTGACTCCATTATCCGGCAGCTATTCCTAGCATCCAGGGCCAGACTGGCTGCTCCAGGGGAGGCAAGGCCAACCAACCCAAGCCCACCATGCAGCCATAGGGAGTTTCTGACCAAACATGAGTTAGTCATTCATGAAATGAATTGATGTAAGAGAAGCACCAGGGATATGTCACTTCTCTCTCTCTCTCTCTCTCTCTCTCTCTCTCTCTCTCTCTCTCTCTCTCTCTCTCTCTCTCTCTCTCTCTCTCTCTCTCTCCCCCCCCCCTCTCTCTCTCTTTCTTTCATTCTCTCTCTCCCTCTCTCTCTCTCTCCCTCTCTCTTTCTTTCTTTCTCTCTCTCTTTCTCTCTCTTTCTTTCTTTCTTTCTCTCTCTCCCTCTCTCTCTCTCCCTCTCTCTTTCTCTCTCCCTTTCTCTCTTTCTCTCTATCCCTCTCTCTCCCTCTCTTTCTCTCACACACCCCCCTTTCTCTCTCTCTCTCTCTCTCTCTCTCTCTCTCTCTCTCTGTCTCTCCCTCGCTCTCTCTGTCTCTCCCCCCTCTCTCTCTCTCTCTCTCTCTCTTTCTCTTTCTCTCTCCCTCTTTCTCTCTCTCTCTCTCAGCCCTACCAAACAGGAAGTGAGAGAAAGTGAGCATTTCCAAGAAACAAACAGAGGGGGGTGGACACTCTGTATGTGTGCATTTTCTGTATTGATGACTATACTGTAGATGTATGTGTGTAAGCTCATTAATGTCCTATACAGTACATGCTTGTCATCAGTAACACTATGCATTATTCACATTAATATACGCTCAGTAGTCTACTCCTGTTAACTAACTGTAGGATCAGCTTTCTCTGGAGAACCTAATATGGGGATTGCATGCGGCATCTTGTGGATTCGAGTGCTGGGCAGAAATATAGCAATCCAGGGGAGGTGGACATATAATGTGACTGCAGTATTCAAGCCAAAGGACACATGGAGCATAGCCAGGCCCACTCACTGGTCTCTCCTCTGGGCTCACACACACACACACACACACACACACACACACACACACACACACACACACACACACACACACACACACACACACACACACACACACACACACACAATAACCTGCCACTGTGGGGCTGCATGCATACTCTCCTATCTGGACAGCATCTAGAAGACCCCCTCCCTCCCCAGATTGGGCGTGTTATTGTGTTAGTATAGGTCATCCTTTGTTGCCTTGTGTAATTACTGTGTGACTGGTTGAACTGCAGCTCTTCTGGATAGTGCCGTTACATCACTAGAATGACCCGTGGCTGGAGATGTCCATCAGATCCTGGTGCTTATCAAGAGGCAGCTTTGATCACTTTTCCTTCAAGTGAGCTGTGGCGGGGTTGAGGGAGGGGGCGGGGGTGGTGGAGGAGGAAAGAATCAACTGTACCGACTGAAATCTCTCGTGTCATCTTGTGCCTGGACTGAGCTCAGGCTAGTCCACTCTGAGCCAGCTCCTCTTAATCTCTAGGCCCTTAAAGTCCAGGCTGGAAAGAAGAGCTTTCTGGTACCCAGGCTTCTGTTCTGAGCTCTGCCTCTGTCTCTATTCCTGTCTCAGTCCCTGTCTCTGCCTCTGTCCCCATTCCTGTCTCTGTCCCACACACACAGACACACACAGAGTCTTCCCAAGACCAACCCCCATCATTTCTCAGTCCGTGTCTCTGTCCCTGACCCTGTCCTTGTCTCAGTCCCTGTCTCTGTGGAGAAGCGGACTGTAGAGCTGCCAAATGGCTGCCCTGACTGAGTGAGTCATTGAAGAGAGTTGGCAGTGGAGTCACAGGTAATCCTCTCGCCCCCTTAACCCATTTTAACACAGCCGCACCACTCCTCCTAGAGAAGGTGGAACGGGGAAGGGAAAAGAGTCAGGGACTGAGTGAATCTATATTATAGTCACTGAGCTACACAGTTAACCTTTGTATTAAGCTAGCAGTTCCCCCATGCAGCATCAAACAGATCTAACAGCAACAGTGTATAAGTAAATTACTGCTGTTAGCATTGGAGGAAGAAGGAGAGGCGATGAGAAGTGACACGACACCAGCTATGGTGATGGCTAAACCAGACACTTCCCGACCCCTCTCCTCATCATAGGCCCGTGTGTATTTCCCTATGCTAATGCTGGGAGGGAGCGAGCGAGCGCGGTGTGTCACGGGGAATCAGGCTGCCCGGTGCAGATGTTTCAAAGGTTAGAGAGTGTCCTCTCAGAGGGCCTGTGGGCTGCCAGGGGCGATGGAGATGGGAGCTGACAGGAGAGAACCAGAGTCCAGGTGAGGCTCCCCAGACCAGGCCGGAGGACACTGATACCTCACCATGGGAGACCCAGCTCATACACACACACACATACACAGACACACACACAGTCTTCCCAAGACCAACCCCCCATCATTTCCCAGTCATTTCCCAAACCATTCCAACGTGAGCCGGCCAGTTATGTGTGTTGTGTAACCAAGGTCGTACTGTACTGTACAACAGCAACTCAAATTAAGAGAGTCAGTGCAAAAAAGGAAAATACAAAACATTTATAATAAAGGGGTCAATGTAAATAGTCTGGGTAGCTATTTGATTAAGTGTTCAGCAGTCTTATGGCTTGGGGGTAGAAGCTGTTCAGTACTGCTTGCCGTGCGGTAGCAGAGATAACAGTCTATGACTTGGGTGGCTGGGGTCTTTGAACATTTTTAGGGCCTTCCTCTGCCTGTTATAGAGGTCCTGGATGGCAGGAAGCTTGGCCCCAGGGATGTACTGGGCCGTACACACTACCCTCTGTAGCACCTTGCAGTTGAATGCCAAGCAGTTGCCAGCAGTGATGCAGCCAGTCAAGATGCTCTCAATGGTGCAGCTGTATAACTTTTTGAGGATCTAAGGGCCCAAGCCAAATCTTTTCAGTGTCCTTAGGGGGAAGAGATGTTGTCGTGCCCTCTTCACGGCTTCACGGCTGTGTTGGTGTGTTTGGACCATGGTAGGTCCTTAGTGATGTGGACACCGAGGAACTTGAAGCTGTTGAACCGCACCACTACAGCCCCATCGATGCAGTCCACAATAAGTTTCTTTGTTTTGTCCACATTGAGGGAAAGGTTGTTGTCCTGGCGCCACACTGCCAGGTCTCTGACCTCCTTCCTATAGGCTGTCTCATCATCGTCGGTGATCAGGCCCACCACCGTCGTGTCGTCGGCAAACTTAATGACGGTGTTGGAGTCGCGTGCAGCATCCTTCCTGTTTCTCCCATTTCACATCCCATTTTAATTGGAGCAATTCCATTTACACTCCAAGCTCACAGTGTAGTAGACAGTTGTTACTGTATGCGTTTCACTCCAATTATGAAATCAATTTTCTTCCTTGAAGTTGCTGTACAAGTGTTCCAGCACGATTACCAAAAAGAGCAGCAGTAGTAGCTAAGACAGACGAGAGAAGGAAACACGCCGCTGCAACATACACACAGACCTGGGCAAAGTAAGCCTGTTCAGTGAATTCATGCAGGATGTTTGTACTATTGCGTCAGACTGTAAAAGTGAGTCAGCATAGAGATGAAACCATTCATACATCATTTGACTGTTAATGATGTACTAGCAAGAGGAGTTTGTGCTTGAGCAGAGTGGGACAGAGGTCACGGTGCCTTCAGATCCACCATCAAATAAATGTTAGTTTCATAGCCGACGTAGGCTGCCAGCAAAATCAATTAGTCAATTACAATTAGGGTTTCGGGACTTTCACAGTACAGCAGAGCAGCAATGTTTAAACAGAGAAAGAACCACATGAGGATGTTTGCCTTTAAAGTCAATAGCTTTTATTAGCAATAACACCTATGGATAGGGAGCGACAAATTTCCTCAAATAAACTCAGCAAAAAAAAGAAATGTCCTCTCACTGTCAACTGCGTTTATTTTCAGCAAACTTAACATGTGTAAATATTTGTATGCACATAATAAGATTCAACAACTGAGACATAAACTGAACAAGTTCCACAGACATGTGACTAACAGAAATGGAATAATGTGTCCCTGAACAAAGGGGGGGTCAAAATCAAAAGTAACAGTCAGTATCTGGTGTGGCCACCAGCTGCATTAAGTACTGCAGTGAGGCTCCTCCTCATGGACTGCACCAGATTTGCCAGTTCTTGCTGTGAGATGTTACCCCACTCTTCCACCAAGGCACCTGCAAGTTCACAGACATTTCTGGAGGGAATGGCCCTAGCCCTCACCCTCTGATCCAACAGGTCCCAGACATGCTCAATGGGATTGAGATCCGGGCTCTTCGCTGGCCATGGCAGAACACTGACATTCCTGTCTTGCAGGAAATCACTCATTGAACAAGCAGTATGGCTGGTGGCATTGTCATGCTGGAGGGTCATGTCAGGATGAGCCTGCAGGAAGGTTACCACATGAGGGAGGAGGATGTCTTCCCTGTAACGCACAGCGTTGAGATTGCCTGCAATGACATCAAGCTCAATCCGATGATGCTGTGACACACCGCGCCAGACCATGACGGACCCTGCACCTCCAAATCGATCCCGCTCCAGAGTACAGGCCTCGGTGTAACACTCATTCCTTCGACGATAAACGCAAATCCGACCATCACCCCTGGTGAGACAAAACCGTGACTCGTCAGTGAAGAGCACTTTTTGCCAGTCCTGTCTGGTCCAGCGACGGTGGGTTTGTGCCCATAGGCGACGTTGTTGCCGGTGATGTCTGGTGAGGACCTGCCTTACAACAGGCCTACAAGCCCTCAGTCCAGCCTCTCTCAGCCTATTGTGGACAGTCTGAGCACTGATTGAGGGATTGTGTGTTCCTGGTGTAACTAGGGCAGTTGTTGTTGCCATCCTGTACCTGTCCCGCAGGTGTGATGTTCAGATGTACTGATCCTGTACAGGTGTTATTACACGTGGTCTGCCACTGTGAGGACGATCAGCTGTCCGTCCTGTCTCCCTGTAGCGCTGTCTTAGGCGTCTCATAGTACGGACATTGCAATTTATTGCCCTGGCCACATCTGCAGTCCTCATGCCTCCTTGCAGCATGCCTAAGGCACATTCACGCAGATGAGCAGGGACCCTGGGAATCTTTCTTTTGGTGTTTTTCAGAGTCAGTAGAAAGGTCTCTTTAGTGTCCTAAGTTTTTATAACTGTGACCTTAATTGCCTACCGTCTGTAAGCTGTTAGTGTCTTAACAACCGTTCCACAGGTGCATGTTCATTAATTGTTTATGGTTCATTGAACAAGCATGGGAAACAGTGTTCAAACCCTTTACAATGAAGATCTGTGAAGTTATTTGGATTTTTACGAATTATCGTTGAAAGACAGGGTCCTGAAAAAGGGACGTTTCTTTTTTTGCTGAGTTTATGACCAGGCGTCCATGTATAATGACTCTCATCTTTAGTTCTGACATGGGTCCAACTCAGTGTTCCTCTGTCAGGGTCGCAGGGTTTGTCCCTCCATTTATCCCTGGTTCTCCAGGATTGAGTGTTAATCTCTCATTGTTTAGCGTTGAGCTCTAGCTGCTACTCATTGCTCCATGCTGGGTCTTCTACAGTCAGAGTTCAGGTACCGGTGCTAAGAGTCTGGGCTTTACATCCTCTTCTCTTAAGACAGGCAGATAAGGCCGGAAGAAAGGCTCTGTGCAGCTCAGTGTCTCATCTCAGCAGTGCTGGTTTCAGCCAGAAAGCCACGAGGCAAAAGGATTTAATACAGCCAGGCAGGGCAGGACGCTCCTCTCTAGAGGGGATTACTGGGAACAGAGCAGGCCTGCAGAAAACGGACCCCCAACACAGGCCCGAGCCAGAGCTGACCTGGGAGCACACACACACACACACAAATGGGGTTACCCAGCAGCGCAGACACACACAACTCCCCTCACACACACACACACACACACACACAGGATGAGCTGCACATGTTGTTTTTCATTAGGGCAGACATGGTCAGGGACAAGGAGGCTTTGGCTGGCTGGGTATCTGGCTGCACTAGAGAGAAGGCAGAAGCCCTCATCCTCTCTAACCCACCATGCACTGTACAATACACAGAGAGGCAGTAGGAGAGGGGAAAGGAGAGGGGGAGAGAAAAACAGATTAGTGAGAAGTGAGATTCAAAGTGATATCATGGAAGAGGGATTCCTAGTAAATGTTACATAGGGAGCAGGAGAAAGGCAGTTCATTTTGCAGCAACTGAGAATTGAAAAGGAGAGTGTGGCGTTGGAAAAGGCTTTTTCTGAGAAAGACTAAGTGTTATCGTGGGATTGGGACTGAGAGTTGGTGAGTAGATGAAAGTGAGAGTTGGAGAGTGGCCCACAAGTGGGATGTGTGTGATTGTGACAGAAAAGCACATGGCACGCATACTGTAAATTTACACACATACACACAGACAAACAACACACACACACAAACACACCCGCGGCAGGCACACGGCATAGGGGTGCTGTTGATGCCAGAGCTCAACAGCACGGCTGACTGTTAAATGGAACATTATTCTCCTGATCTGGCATGACAGAGGAGGTCTAGCAGACCTCTAAGCTTTGAAAATGGCATTTAGTGCTTCAGCTGTGGATTACAGAAAATTCTCATTTGTAATGCTAAAAAGGAGAGGGGAAAAAAAGAGTTCAGCGCAGGGGTAAGAATCCCTGGTCCTGGAGTGCCGAAGGCACTTCATGTTTTTCACCTGAAAGACCAAGTGTGTTGAATTTAGGCATTCACTGAATTGATCAATTAGCTTAGTTGTTCAGGTGTGGTGCCTAGTTGGAACCTAATCCTGCAGTACCTGTGGCACTCCAGGAACACGGTTACCTACCCCCGTTCAGCGGTTCACTTTTTTGTTCCCCATTTTCACCATCATAAACGGTAAGTTGTACAATAGTGATATTTATCTATTTTTCACAGCAGCGTGTGTATCCCTTCAGGTCAAGCTCACACATGAGAGAATTCAGTCGGGGGGATACATGTCATGGGAAACATTAGGTCTTAATGCTTCTGTCAGCCTTCACAAAGATTTCCCTGACGTTTGATAAGAAGTGGAGCAACGTTGGCATAACATCAGCCCTGCACGACAACAGGATCTCTACCTTGACCATAGTGAACATGTCATCATGCCGTCATAGTGTCGATTTTCCTCTCTTCCTGTGTCCTGTGCAGAGATCTGTCTGTTGACGCGGGGTAGAAGAACAGCCAGCGTCAGAGCAGACACCTACTGCCGTCTGTACTCTCTGTCTGTGGACAACTTCAACGAGGTCCTGGAAGAGTACCCCATGATGAGACGGGCCTTCGAGACCGTGGCTCTGGACCGGCTGGACCGCATAGGTAAGAGACCACATAGTACAACATTACTTTCAACTCCATATGTATCACTGGAATTGAGCTGATCGTTACAGCCAATCATCTGCCTCTCCATTGGCAAGTAGTGTGAAGTATGAATGTATTCAAAGACGTGTTACAGTCCCCAGGTAGCACTCTGTACTAGATTGGAACAAATGAAATGTGATGTTGTAGTAAATGGATATGGATTGGCTGAGTAAATTACAAAGTGGAGTCAACTGCCGGTCACTGTACTGTACATGGAGGTGTCTGTCTGAGAATGAAACACAGATGTGCCAAAGCTGAGGAATCCTCTGGAGGGGAGCCGTTTCCAGCTAAGTGAGCAGCCAGCGAAGGGGAGAGGAGGCCATGCAGTCAGTGTTTGTGTATGTTAGTGACCTGCTCAGGACCAGTAGGCAAGGCAAACAGATGTGTCATATTAGCTCAGATGTCTCCACCCCTCCCACGCTGGCCTCCACACATCTGGCACCGTGGGCCCTGGCTGCCAGGGAGGAGGGACGGATGGGCACCACAGAGAGAGGAGAGGAGGCAATCTACAGGATAGTGTTTTATCATCTTATGTGATAATCTCTCCAGGCAGGGACAGGGATGTAAGCTAAAGAGAGGAAAACCCCATGATGGTGGTGAAGAACTCACTATATATAGCTCACCTAGTTGACCTAGTGAAAAGTAGTGTATTTAGTTTGGTTAGTTATATACAATTTACATAACAGACAGTGACAGATAACATGTCCGGTGCTAACAGTAACTCACATCTGTTGTATTGGCCCTGAAGAACAGGGGAGCTAGGTGTTTGGAATGCAGTAGTTAAGTACATAGAATACTGGTTCTTTTCATTCTAGCACCACTTCAGTGATGTGTACAGCGTGTGCACTGATATGACACTTCATTCAGTTCTCAGCCAGCCCAGACAAATAGAAGATTCACAATGAACGTCAGCACGCCTCGATCATAACTGAACTATCTCTGCATGCTTCATTACCGCCCTGGGTATGTCTCTAATGAAATGTTGAACAATGGCTGCAGGCAAGGGGCTCTTTCTTTGGTGAAAATGGCTGCTTTAAAGCGATGAGAGAAAGCCTAGTCCTCCTGCCTCTGATATCAACCTCTCCTGGTCCTGATGCCTTTGTGTCTGCATGTTGTAAATAGATGGTGCTCACCTTTCCCCAGCCCTCCTGCATAATGAAGTCATTCACACAGCGATGCCCTACTAATTAATTACTGTCTTAATGGACCCTGTGCAATCGGATCAGAGCTGGGCCTGCTACGGCGGCGTGCGAGCGGCGTCGGGGTCAGGGCAGACCGACAGACAGCCCCCAGCACTGCTCCCCCTAATCGCAAGCCTCTCATATCTGAAATGGAGAGAGATTGATCTGGGCCTAATTGCATTGACAGTAGCGAGCTGAGCGTGCGGGTACTGTACGATTTCAATCCCACCACATAGCACCAGCCTTTCAGGATTAGTGCTTTAGAACAAACGGTGAATTAACCATGTCACTGCTGGCATGTCCACCCAAGACGGATAGGGCCAGAGTTGAGTTCAACTTTTTGTTACTTAGCTTGTCTTGTCATAGAGAGCTATTTCAGGCCATCCCCATCCTGTCTCTGTAATCTGGTGAGTGGCTGACCTCTGACCCCTCCACCACTGGCCATGGAGCTCTGGCCATCCAATGACAGCAGAGGAGCACTGCCCTACACTGTGAAATCACTGACGTTAGTGTGAACACTGACCAGCCCCTCATTCTTTCCATATCAGTCAGCCATGTCCCCATTCAGAGCCGTGTTTCATCTGCATTCACTTTGCCTCTTATCTACGGCTCCACAGTAAGAGCTAGTCAAACAAACACACACACACACACACACAGCCTGCTGGAACTATCATGCTTCTTCTGTGTTATTCCCCTTGGTAGGCTACGTCCCCATCCCCGTCCCCGTCCCCTCTCTCTCTCTCTCTCTCTCTCTCTCTCTCTCTCTCTCTCTCTCTCTCTCTCTCTCTCTCTCTCTCTCTCTCTCTCTCTCTCTCTCTCTCTCTCTCTCTCTCTCTCTCTCTCTCTCTCTCTCTCTCTCCTCCAAATTTCAGCCAGGGTCTTTTCAAGCTCTGTCCTTGTGCTCGGTGCTGTTAAAGAGAAGTGCTTCAGAATGCAGCGTCCATGCGAAATAGGAATCAAAGAGGAGTCTGGGAGTAGGCTGATCACAGCCACTCTGACGCCCTTTAATAGTCAATGTGCAGCCTAGGGGCTAAAACTCAGTAACACTCAGTGGCCTTTGTTGGCAAATGTGTTGCTTGTTCACAGGATCAGGGGTGATTATGATGTAGCTGGTTATTGTGCAGTAGGGCCAGGCAGTGTGTGGCTAACTGTAGAGTGAAGAAATGGTCTCTAAATCAGATGTAATTCCAGAGTGTTTAACTAACTAACTGGACGATCCGGCTAATTGTACTGTTTCTGTGTGGTCTGTCTGTCTGTCTGTCTGTCTGTCTGTCTGTCTGTCTGTCTGTCTGTCTGTCTGTCTGTCTGTCTGTCTGTCTGTCTGTCTGTCTGTCTGTCTCACAGGGAAGAAGAACTCCCTCCTGCAGCACAAGGTGCAGCACGACCTGAGCTCCGGTGTTCTCAACTACCAGGAGAACGAGATCATCCAGCAGATCGTGCAGCATGACAGAGACATGGCCACCTGCGCCCACCTCCTCCAAAACATTCCTCCGCCTCAGCCCCCGTCTCCGGGGCACACCCCCGTTATCTGGGCTCCCCTCATCCAGGCACCCCTGCAGGCTGCTGCCGCCACCACCTCTGTGGCCATCGCCTTAACACACCACCCCCACCTCCCCCACCTCCCCGCCGCGCTCTTCCGCCCGCCGGTCACGGTCCTGGGCTCCAGGAACCTCCAGGACCCTCCCCCCGGCCGGCTGAAGAAGTTCCACACGTCGGCACCCACCTCCTCCATGGGGCCTGACTCCCCTTCTAGCACCCCATCTAAACTGCACTGTTCTGGGATGGACACAGCCCTGCTGGCCTCCTTCCGGGCCCACCACACGACTCAGGGGTCAGGGGCAGCCAGCTCCAGTCAGCAGGCGTCCAGCAGCAGTGGAACCCAGCCTGGGCCTAGCGGGGCCTCCGCCTTTCCCTTTGGGCCTTTCTCCTCCTCCGGGGGCTCTCCGTCCCACAGCACGGCCCAGAGCACGGCCCAGCTCCACTCACAGCCCCAGACGCAGCAGCCATTCCGCTGCACCACCCCGCCTCTCGCTGCCCTCTTCCAGCAGGGAGCCATGGGGGGAGCCGTGGGGATAGGGATGGGTGGAGCAACAGGGGGAGCTATAGGGGGGGCTACAGGCTGGTCTTCAGGAGGCGCTACCGGAGGTGAAATAGGAGGGGTTGCTGAGGGGGCCACGGGTGGGACAATAAGAAGGGCCACTGGTTGGGGTAGACGTGGGTCTATAGAAGGATATTCTACTGGAGTGCATATAGGAGGAGCCACTGGGGGGTACTCAGGAGGGGCTAGTGGTGGGCACATTAGAGGAACTAGTGGAGGCCATATAGGAGCTACTGGTGGAGCAATGGGAGGGGCAGCTGGAGGCCATATAGGAGCTACTGGTGGAGCAATGGGAGGGGCAGCTGGAGGCCATATAGGAGCTACTGGTGGAGCAATGGGAGGGGCAGCTGGAGGCCATATAGGAGCTACTGGTGGAGCAATGGGAGGGGCAGCTGGAGGCCATATAGGAGCTACTGGGGGAGCAATGGGAGGGGCAGCTGGAGGGCATATAGGAGGGGCAATGGGAGGGGCTACAGGTGGAATGACAATTGGAGTTCTGGGTACCTCTAGTTCTGGTTGTAGTATCAGCCCCCAGTCCACTGGTTCATCCAGCAACATTCAGCCCTGTCAACTGCTCCACAGCCAGCTGCCCCCCAAGCCTCCACAGGTGGGCTCCCTGCAGCAGTTTGCAGGCGGGGGTAGGACTCCTAGTGGGTTCTACCACCTCCCCCCTCCAGGCTCCCCATCCTCCTCCTCCACCCAGCAGGCCCCAGAGGGCTCCCCGTCTCCCCTGGCTCAGTTCAGCCTGGCAGGCTTACAGTCTGGACTTCAGTCAGGCCTCCAGTCTGGCCTGGTCCCTCAGCTGTCCCTGGAGAGGTCTGCCCTGGCCTCGTTGGCCCAGTACGGCTCAGCTAACGGCTCGCCCTGCTACACCCCCCTGGGGCCTAGCCCCACGGTCCAAAGCCCAGTCACAGGAAGGACTTTCCACTACAGCGACTCGTCCAGTGCCACAGGGTCCCACAGCTCTCTGCTCATACCCCAGACCTCCCTCCCCAGCCAGCAGCACGCAGCCGGCAGTGAGTCTCTGCTGGGGCTGGGCAGCTTCTCTGAGGATATGAAACTATTGTCCTGTTCTAACCCCTCCCTGCCCCAGGATGTGGCCCAGGCCATGGGATACTCCTCACTCCCACGGTCCTCACCCCCACGCTCCTCCCCCCCTCGCACCTCGCCCCCACGCTCCTCCATGGAGCCAGAATACTGCCTCTCCTCGCCCTACTCCTCCCCCATCCTAGTTCCAAAACCCTGTAGCTCGGTGCCAGGGCACATGACTCCTCCTGTCCCTGCCCAGATGTCTCCAGGACACCTGCAGCAACAGACTCAGTCCCCCGTGGCGTCCCCGGCCCTGCCGCCACGGAAAGGCTCGGCAGCCCACTCTGAACTAGAACCTGTCCGCTCCAAACTAACCTCCAATTTGTGAGGTTTGATCACACCCTCCTGTGCACCCTCCCTGGACTAGTACACAAACGATCTTCCTGTATGATGTCATACTCTTTTAGGCTTCACTGTGTTCTAATCGTTATCATTTCCACGTTCTTAATATTACTGTGATTTAAAAGATGACGCTTAACCAGGTAACTTCGAGCTCCCTAGACTACTACTCTTTCTTTGTTTTTGTTTTGTCCTCTCCCCTTTTTTATTCATACGTATATACATAGAAATATATTTAAAATATATGCTAATCAAGGGACAGGAGGGTGTGAACAGAAAATGATATCCATTTAAGAGATGGTCATTTCTTTGTTTCTAACTATGCCAAATTCATAGGATGGGGTTTGGTTTGATGGTTAGATGGACAACACAATAGTACTTTTTTGCAGGAACCTATGCACTAATACCTGCATGTATAGATGCTTTTTTGTGTGTTTTAAAAGAACAGAATCAACCTTTTCAGTGGAAAATACATGCTTCAATAAGAGCAGACTGACTTATTTTTTCATCCCATACAGGATCACATATTGTTGATCCTTAATCATCTATTATCAATTAGATTACTTATTTATCCACTGTATAGACTTTACGAAAGCTTCCGAGGTGGAGAAGAGATTTTAGGAAACCAAAAAGACTTTCCTCTGGGGTGATCAATCTGCCTCCTCTTTGGCCTGTGTGTCATTGTTGTATTGTCGTGATATTGGGGGGTGTTGAGTGGGCTACAGGCCCTCCATCCCTGTAGTGAGACAGACATCAAGTATAATGTGTTAGTGATAGGCTTCCTGCAGTGTCCTCAACCCTGTCCTAACAAATTCACTTTGTCTTCCAAGCTCATCATGCCGCAAATGTTTTGGATGGACAAGGACAAGTTGAGCCCTGCAATCTGTGCGCTAGTGGACAGAGTGTGTGCATTTATATGTGTGTGATAGTGACTGAGTGTGAGTGTGTGTCTGTGTGTTTAAGAGAGAGAGAGGGAGAGTAGTCTAATGCAAGGCAAGAGCTTGCCAGACTAACCAAGGGGGGTTTTGCCTTTTCACAAAACTAGGACTACCATCCCAACTTGTGTGTGGAGTTATGTACCTCCAGGACCCTTCAATCTCTCAATGCTAGAAAAGACTACACTCACTAGTGCTCCCAGAGCTGTCAATCACACATACTTCACAGTCAGATAATGTAGCAAACACACAGGAAATAGACAATTCGGACATAAGCAATTACGTTTATTATTGTAATGATATCAGATACCTGTTGAAGTGCTGCTTGATAGAAAGATCTTACTACTCCACATTACTACCCACAGCTGCTATACGGTCAACATAGACATTCTCCCACATTGAATGCCAGTGTAGAGTTGAACATGTTGAATGTATGTACATCTCATTTATTTTTGTTTAGAATAAATATGGGTTATGCAGTTTTACATCAAGGAGGTACAGACAGAAAGACGGGTCATGACAGAATAGAAATGGTAGTTGTGGACAATTTCATAGTCCTGTATGTTGAGCTTAATCCCAGCGGACAAGAATGGTTGAAATTACATTATTCCAGCCAGATAACAATTTCCACCCGAATATCTTGACGTCATTCCATCCAGATAACCTGACGTCATTCCATCCAGATAACCTGACTTCATTCCATCCAGATAACCTGACTTCATTCCATCCAGATAACCTGACTTCATTCCATCCAGGTAACCTGACTTCATTCCATCCAGATAACCTGACGTCATTCCATCCAGGTAACCTGACGTCATTCCATCCAGGTAACCTGACGTCATTCCATCCAGGTAACCTGACGTCATTCCATCCAGGTAACCTGACGTCATTCCATCCAGATAACCTGACTTCATTCCATCCAGATAACCTGACGTCATTCCATCCAGGTAACCTGACGTCATTCCATCCAGGTAACCTGACGTCATTCCATCCAGGTAACCTGACGTCATTCCATCCAGGTAACCTGACGTCATTCCATCCAGGTAACCTGACGTCATTCCATCCAGGTAACCTGACGTCATTCCATCCAGGTAACCTGACGTCATTCCATCCAGGTAACCTGACGTCATTCCATCCAGGTAACCTGACGTCATTCCATCCAGGTAACCTGACGTCATTCCATCCAGGTAACCTGACGTCATTCCATCCAGGTAACCTGACGTCATTCCATCCAGGTAACCTGACGTCATTCCATCCAGGTAACACGACGTCATTCCAACCAGGTAACACGACGTCATTCCAACCAGGTAACACGACGTCATTCCAGCCAGGTAACACGACGTCATTCCAGCCAGGTAACACGACGTCATTCCAGCCAGGTAACACGACGTCATTCCAGCCAGGTAACACGACGTCATTCCAGCCAGGTAACACGACGTCATTCCAGCCAGGTAACACGACGTCATTCCAACCTGGTAACACGACGTCATTCCAACCAGGTAACACGACGTCATTCCAACCAGGTAACACGACGTCATTCCAACCAGGTAACACGACGTCATTCCAACCAGGTAACACGACGTCATTCCAACCAGGTAACACGACGTCATTCCAACCAGGTAACAAGACGTCATTTCAACCAGGTAACACGACGTAATTTCAACCAACCAGCTGTATGCCTGGCTGTATGTTCTGTATAGATAGGTAGCAGTAATCACCTCTGCCTCTCCACAGCCCATCATAAGGAGCAGCATGTTACCCTGGGTTCAGACAGCTGGGTCCATCTCTATCTCAGTCACACCACTCAGCCACAACACTATTTTTTTAACAACACAGCCCCTGACCTCTGACCCGTGTAGGCCAGCATGGACTTGTTGGCAGAAGTGCACAGTGACCACACTCTAGTCCCTCATTACTACCTCCTTCAGCAGACCTGTAACAAGGGCTAATCACACACACAGGAACGCATGCACACGGATATGCACACACCCATGCACATGCATATACACACACAAGCCATGGCAGTCTCCCAGTGCAAATTGCAGTGCTGAATTGAATTAATTTGAACAGGACAGTAAGATTTCTATTGATAAAAGGGCTTTTAAAATGAGTTCTGTTCTCCCACTGGAGTGATTCCAGATCTAAAGAATTGGTTTTAAATCGTCTCTCTTTCTCTCTCTCCCTCTGTTTGTTGTTGTTGTTTTACACCTGGTCTTCGTCTGCAGCGAGGCGCTATCTATCTAGAAAGCTCTGAAATATTTATTCACTATCGGTGTCTGTCTGACATGTGGCACCTGTCTCTCTGACAGGCCGGCTGACGGTGGGAAACCCACAGACATCACCTCAGACAGACAGACAGACAGACAGGGAGGGAGGGAGGGAGGGAGGGAGGGAGGGGGATGCGTTTATTCTCTTAGATAGAACACTCAGCAGCGTGATTGGCTGGACACAGGGAGGGAACAGGGAAGGGATCAGCTCCAGTGGAGGAATATTGATGTCTATAGTGTGTACAGTGCAATCGTTAAAGCCTGTGACTGCTGGAGCTGTTAAAACACGAAGCTAATAGACTGCCGTGGCTGTTTCACATCTGAACAACAAAAAACACAAGAACCTCAACCGGTTAAGTCTGAGTTGAGAAATGTGACTACTTTGGATCGGGGTTGAGGGAGCTGGTGGTTGAGACAGAGGAGTAAATGTGAGGAGACGCTGATAGATTGAAGGAATGACGTGGTTGGACAGACGGTCAGGGCGCTGACAGGTAGACAGGCAGCCCATGGGGTTCGCAGGCTGACGAGCTGCTTGTTTTCTGGGGGACGTTGAAGGCATGTCACCCCTGCCTTATGATTGTTCCGGAGCGCTCGTGGCGGTTTGTGGGAGGCAGGAGGATATTGATTTGTGGGTATTTGAGGCAGCTTTTGGGTGTTGCTGGGGTAACGGTGTGTGTGCCTGTGCGTTTGTACATGTGCGTGTGTGTCTGTAGGAGAGATCTCAGCCCAGCGTTCTCAACCCAGTGCCAGGGTCGATGTCTGGGAGTGGTCGGTGTCTGAAGATTGGTGGGCAGGGGAGGCACAGGTCATGGCTTAAAGAGAGATAGGCATGAGACAGTGATCGATTAGCTGGGTCTGGACCTGACCTGGAAGACCTGGGCCATTATCACAGATAAGGAGGTGCATGGTGGATCAATCATTCCAGTCTGCCGCTGTCATTCAGGGAGCTGTCAGTGTCCTGTCTGAATGTACATGACTCTGTCTCTCACCTAGGCCCCACCTCCCTAACACTGAACTGTCTGGTCTTCCTTTGATGCTATTTATTCTTCAAGTGGATTATGTTGTCTTTGGCCATGTCTACACTTGACACTTACATGCGACTTCTGCTATCAGAATAGGAAGATCGCATTGAAAAGACTACTCATTCAAGGGTTACTCTTTATTTTTACAATGTTCTACATTGTAGAATAATAGTGAAGACATCAAAACTATGAAATAACACATATCAAATCAAATCAAATTTATTTATATAGCCCTTCGTACATCAGCTGAAATCTCAAAGTGCTGTACAGAAACCCAGCCTAAAACCCCAAACAGCAAGCAATGCATGTGAAAGAAGCACGGTGGCTGGGAAAAACTCCCTAGGAAAAACTCCTGAGAAAGGCCAAAAACCTAGGAAGAAACCTAGAGAGGAACCAGGCTATGAGGGGTGGCCAGTCCTCTTCTGGCTGTGCCGGGTGGATATTATAACAGAACATGGTCAAGATGTTAAAATGTTCGTAAATGACCAGCATGGTCAAATAATAATAATCATAGTAATTGTCGAGGGTGCAACAAGCACGTCCGGTGAACAGGTCAGGGTTCCGTAGCCGCAGGCAGAACAGTTGAAACTGGAGCAGCAGCATGGCCAGGTGGACTGGGGACAGCAAGGAGTCATCATGCCAGGTAGTCCTGAGGCATGGTCCTAGGGCTCAGGTCCTCCGAGAGAAAGAAAGAAAGAGAGAATTAGAGAGAGCATATTTACATTCACACAGGACACCGGATAAGACAAGAGAATACTCCAGATGTAACAGACTGACCCTAGCCCCCCGACACATAAACTACTGCAGCATAAATACTGGAGGCTGAGACAGGAGGGATCAGAAGACACAAATGGAATCATGTAGTAACCACAAAAGTGTTAAACAACTCAAAATATATTATATATTTGAGATTCTTCAAATAGCCACCCTTTGCCTTGATTTGCTTTGCTCACTCTTGGCATTCTCTCAACCAGCTTTATGAGGTAGTCACCTGGAATGCATTTCAATTAACAGGTGTGCCTTGCTTAAAGTTAATTTGTGGAATTTCTTTCCTTAATGCGTTGGAGCCAAGGTGTTGTGACAAGATGTGGGGGGGGGGGGGGGGTGTTCTTCAAGTTCATTAGCAGCCTCAGAAATTGCAGCCCAAATAAATGCTTCACAGAGTTCAAGTAACAGACACATGTCAACATCAACTGTTCAGGGGAGACTGTGTGAATCAGGCCTTTATGGTTGAATTGCTGCAAAGAAACCACTACTAAAGAACCCCAATAAGAAGAAGAGACTTGCTTGGGCCAAGAAACACGAGCAATGGACATTAGACCGGTGGAAATTTGTCCTTTGGTCTGAGAGTCCAAATTGGAGATTTCTGGTTCCAACCGCCGTGTCTTTGTGAGACACGGTGTGGGTGAACGGAGGATCTCTGCATGTGTATTTCCCACCATAAAGCATGGAGGAGGAGGTGTTATGGTGTGGGGGTGCTTTGCTGGTGACACTGTCTGTGAGGCACTCTTAACCAGCATGGCTACCATAGAATTCTGCAGCGATACGCCCTCCCATCTGGTTTGCACTTAGTGGGACTATCATTTGTTTTTCAACAGGACAATGACCCAACACACCTCCAGGCTGTGTAAGGGCTATTTTACCAAGAAGGAGAGTGATGGAGTGCTGCATCAGCTGACCTGGCCTTCACAATCCCCCGACCTCAACCAAATTGAGATGGTTTGGGATAAGTTGGACCGGAGAGTGAAGGAAAAGCAGCAAACAAGTGCTCAGCATATGTTGGAACTCCTTCAAGACTGTTGGAAAAGCATTCCAGGTGAAGCTGGTTGAGAGAATGCCAAGAGTGTGCAAAGCCTTCATCAAGGCAAACGGTGGCTATTTGAAGAATCTCAAATATAAAATATATTTGGATTTGTTTTAAAATGTTTTGGTTACTACATTATTTCATATGTGTTATTTCATAGTTTTGATGTCTTCACTATTATTCTACAATGTATAAAATAGTAAAAATAAAGAAAAACCCTTGAATGAGTAGGTGTTCTAAAACTTTTGACTGGTAGTGTACATACCTAGCATGTGAGGAACATGTTTGCTGGCTTCATAAATGCTAGCCAGCTAGCTAATATTAAAAAGAATAACAAGGTTTTGTTTGGCTAGAGTTATGCTAACCCGTTTGCAATCCCTTTAGCTTTGCTAGCTAGCTTGCTGGCAGAGTTTAGCTGGCTAGTTACCTACAGTAGTTGGCTACTGCCATCAATTTGTTTTGTTATTATCAGATTTAGCCTGTTCCACCATTTGCAGACTGCATACTGCATTTGAATATAGCACGGGAAAAGGGAATCCGGACACATTTAAATGTAGATGTAGACGCGTTAGGTTTTCAGAATTCCATGATCAGACCTCCATGATCAGAATACAAAAGCTGCATGAACTGTCAAATCTAGACAGAGCCTTTGATTAATTACTGCTGATCTATTTGTAGCTTTCTATAGATTGTCTTTAAGGATGTCTGTGGGCAACAGAGGCAAACAGAGGCATAGCAACTTTATGTCCTTGGAGATTTCAGAGCTCATCCATAAAGACCATCTATAGTAGACTATAAATAGACTTAATTCTACAAAACAGTGAACCGTGTTTGAATTCTACATATTAGAGACTGACTCAATATACAGTAGAGTTATTTCCATTCCATTTCCCTTTTACCATCCATCCAACATGAGAAGGTTGATGTGTTGTGAAATGTCAGAGAAAACATATGAAGGACATATCAAGGACAGTGAGAGCATGGCAACTAAGACTACTCAATCCAAATACAAACAGCCCCTCCATTCTGAATTCATTTCAGGATAGGCAGATATAACCCTTGGATGTTGTCTTTCTGTAATTCAGTATAACAGACCAAATAAGTTTACTGTAGAATGGCAGGGTGGAAGTTTGTTCTCCTTCCTTCCTTCCTTCTGCCTGCAGATGCATGTCATTGTGTTCACCTCTGTCCAGATCACTCCAGGGCCTTAGTGTGTTAGCATGCTCTGGTCCTAGCACTAGCTAGGTGGAGAGCTGGAGGGAGTGAAGGGAATGGAGGGAGTGGGGGGAATGGAGGGAGTGGAGAGCTGGAGGGAATGGAGGGAGTGGAGAGCAGGAGGGAGTGGAGAGCTGGAGGGAGTGGAGGGAATGGAGGGAGTGGAGAGCTGGAGGGAGTGGAGGGAATGGAGGGAGTGGAGAGCTGGAGGGAGTGGAGGGAATGGAGGGAATGGAGGAAGTGGAGAGCTGGAGGGAATGGAGGGAGTGGAGGGAATGGAGGGAGTGGAGAGCTGGAAGGAGTGGAGGGAATGGAGGGAGTGGGGGGAGTGGAGGGAGTGGAGAGCTGGAGGGAGTGGGGGGAATGGAGGGAGTGGAGGGAATGGAGGGAGTGGGGGGAATGGATGGAGTGGGGGAATGGAGGGAGTGGGGGGAATGGAGGGAGTGGGGGGAATGGAGGGAGTGGAGAGCTGGAGGGAGTGGAGAGCTGGAGGGAGTGGAGGGAATGGAGGGAGTGGAGAGCTGGAGGGAGTGGAGGGAGTGGAGAGCTGGAGGGAGTGGAGAGCTGGAGGGAGTGGAGGGAATGGAGGGAGTGGAGAGCTGGAGGGAGTGGGGGGAATGGGTTTCTGCTGTTGTAGTGCTTCATCCTGGACTCTGTCTGTACGGGAGATTTGGAGAAGCTTCTCCTGGCATACCCAGCAGCATTTCCAATTCATGGATGTCTCTGTAACACAACACATTTTGATTCCATTTGGGCCACTCCCAATTTCCGAACCTAATCTTTGCCTCCCCACTTCCCTTTGTGCTGTATTACTGGGCCGTGAATGTGGGTGGGGGAATCCAGTGGTGCACACTAAAAGGAAATCAGCTGCAGTGATTGAGGATTAGATGTAACAGCAGCAGAATTGAACCTGCTATTTCGGAGGCTGGGGGGGGGGGGGGAGAAAACCGTTGTGTTTACTAGACACCTTCATAACTCATTTAGAACCACATATTCATTCTTAGCCTTCAACAAACAAACCATCCCAGCCTATGTTGGCATCTGAGGCAGGGACACATGTAGCAACATATTTCAAATAGAGAAATCGCATGTGGTTAAAACTATTGTTTATGGCAGGGCCTGATGCAACTGACCTCTTTCCCCTCTACTTCTGTCAGATAGAATAACATGATAATTATGTAAGTTTTATCCCAAAGTATGCTGTTGGGAGCAGTGTTAAGGGTGCAACCCGGATATGGCCCAGTTTAGTGAGAGTGTAGCAAATGTGAGTGAGTCAAATCAAGGATGGGTGGAACGCATGAGTGTGCAATTCAGAACCGCATCACCTAGCAACACAGAGGCGCCATGGGTGTTAGTCAAACAAGGCTGCTTTGGAGCAATACCCTCCAGTCCTCCTCACTGGCTTAGGGGGGAAAGGGCATACAGTACATGGAGTGGAGGGCTCAGAACCAACCTGCTTCTCTCTCTTACTGTGGCTTTCATTTTGCTGAACTATGTATATCTCACATACTCTGATGATACTTAGGATCATATGTCAATGTATATTTACATATACAGATTTATATATTTCCATAGGACCTATTTATATTTATTTATTTATTTTAGATTCTTAAGTGATGTCATCATCACCATGATAAAGATAAGCAATGTTCACCAAACTGTGTGTATGTACAGATTCATATCATCATTATGGTTTTTAAAAGAAACATTGTTTGCTATGTATAGTCTCTTTGACTTTGGTAATGTGCAGGAGTGGGACATGACGTGCTACGGTACATCACTCTCTATCAGATGGCTTTGTTCTGTTTTGTAACCGCAGTGACAGTCCCACAGCTCTCACACAGACACATCTTTGCGGAGGACAGTATTTTTGACTGCTTTGCTATTGATCAATGGATATCAATATATATTTTCTGTGTTTAAAATGGGAACCATGGGATATAGCAATAAGGGAGATGTACAGGTATGTTGTGACTGGCTGTGTTTACCAGACACTGTGCTATCAGCACGACCAGCGCTGTCCACAAATAATGTGGATGATGGGGGGGTGTGGAGCGAAGCAGAAATGGGGTTGTTGATAAGCACACATACTGGATAATATTAAAAAGGTATAGAATAAAATATAAGGAACAACTGTTTTGAGTTTTTTTCCCCATTCATTGTTTTATTCACACATGCCCTAACCAATACATTCACTAGTACATGTAGCCACACAGTTCAGTACACACTCCTGCCTTTCACATATTCTCATCACCACTCAACACCTCTCTCTCACTTTTTCCCCTCTCTCTTTTACTCTCTCTCTCACTCACATGCACACAGGCAGGCAGTGAGAAGAATTGAGGCTCCTCAGAATGCTATGCTGCATGGCAGACTGTAAAAGGGGGACTGTCTAACTCTGCCCCTGTGAGCACTCAGCCATCTGTTTCATTAGAATTCCCCCTTGAGGTAACCTTCCCTGGGAGGAGGGGAGAGGAGAGCGAGGGACTCATTGAAATTGAAGGCCTTTTGTTTTAGATTGTCTCTTGTAATTATACAGAATTGTCCTCTCGTGAGGAGTGTGCAGAGATTGGCATACGGCTGCCTACTAACCCCATGTTCAGAAATGAGACAAAACTCTGCATAGCAAGCAAGCCAGCAAGTGAGTAGCACTTCTCCGACGTGAGACTCTCGTATCATCCGACTGGGGATATATGTGTGCGTCCACATTGACATCCATCCCACTGCCTCGTAGCCCATCATCTCGGTTTCTCCTGCCATAGTGGGATGGACAGCTAGTGCTAATGCCTTTTCGTGAAGCATCTGGGATAATCTGTTCTGGGCCTCCTTGGTTCAAACTCAACAGTAATTAATCCCAGTCATTGCCCTGTGAGGCCGAGGCCGGGGTAGAGCGGCTGTGTGTGTGTCTGTTTCTCTCAAGTCTTCCCTCCTTTCCAGATGACCATTTAGACTCTCTCTCTCTCTATGCTGGAGCATTCTGTGGCCATAGAGGGGGCGGTAAGCAGGCCTTGACTTTTACATAAATTAAAATGTTTTCATAGTGGCATTTCAGGGGACATGGGGATTAGAGTGGATTTCAACAAACCAGAGGGATGAAATTTAAGTATGCTAAAAGTCTAAGAGCTATGCTACAGTTCTGCTCTGGATCAAAATGAATAACCTATCATAGAAATTCACATGAGCACAACAAAGAGTCATCATTATACGGTTAAGAATACTTCATGTTATGTTTGTTTGCCAATATCCCCTTGTAAAAGGAGAAGACTGGCTTTGGACCGACTACTCATCCTTTTTTTGCAGATCTTCTCCCGCTCGTGCTGAAGCATGCTGGCCTGCCCTGTTGTTTTTTGGCAGTCCCAGACATAGAACACTCAGTAACACACACAGAAACTACAGCACATCCGTATTAGTGTTTTTTACCCCTATAAAATCCTACCGTCAAAGCCTTTTGACATCTGCCAGCATGTTCACAAATATTGTCAAAAGGCCAACTTAGCAATGCTCCAGCCTTTGATGCGCATGGCTGAATGTTTTTCATATTTTGTGTCAATGTGTTTATTTTGCGGGGTAGCTCCGTAGGGTATTAGGGTTCAGGGAAGTGTATGCATGATAAACCTTGTGATTAAGATGGCCACAGTCCACCCAACCTGATCCCCATTTTCACACAGATATTGTATTTTTTCCCTATAAAACATGTCAATGGTCATGGATGGGTACATGCCTGCCCTATTTAGAATTAGGAGAACGAGACAAGTGACATAACTGGACTATCTGTGCGTCGCTCCACTTTAGGGAAAAGGTTTTTACTGTTATGACGTGTGCTGCTCTGGGAATTGTGTGACATTTGGCATGAGCATTAGCTCAACATAGGAGCTGTGCCGTAACTCATAAGCTTTATTGTAGGTTAGGGTGTATTTTACTGTTGTACAGGTCATGGGTCAGTATTAGAATCATTGGAGATAGTATCTCTTTGAATGTGCTTGTGCTCAATTCATCTGAGGTCCCAGCAGCTACTGTATAGCACTGTCTCATGGACCATTTCAGAAATGATGTTCTGTCTTGAGCTGCATTCCCCTGAGAGATGGCAACACGAGGACAAACTGCTCAAATCATTACCCTCACTGTCTGTTTATGAGAGCCTGCCTGCC
Organism: Salmo trutta; assembly: GCF_901001165.1. Classification (NCBI taxonomy): domain Eukaryota; kingdom Metazoa; phylum Chordata; class Actinopteri; order Salmoniformes; family Salmonidae; genus Salmo; species Salmo trutta. The sequence goes on from NC_042968.1 coordinate 16,625,681, forward strand.
TCACTCAGCCAGCACACAATACTACTGGAGCTAGCTAGCTCACTAATGCTAACCCCACATAATACTTTTCTTTTTGGGGGGGGGGGGTACATGTACATTATCCATTTCAAATTATAGGTTTATAAAACATGTACCTGTAGGCTGCCACTCAAAAGAAGAAAACACATGAAGAAATACATACAGAGTTTATGTTATAAGAAATTCAGTATAACAGGTAAGAGCTAATTCTGATGTCTTATGCTAAGCTAACATATTCATGCCTTTCAACCCAGGTTCACTACTAAACCTTCCACCCTACTAATCTACATGGTGACATGTCTGTTAATGCTCACTTCACATAGCCCGGCCTGACTTTTTTCAAGGAATGCTTCTATATAAACTCTGTCATCCCTGGTACTGTAATGCTAAAACTCTAGTTCTGACTGCCTGTCCGTTTTTATCCTCATATTGGCTATAGTTAATTTGTTTTACTATCTTCTTGAGCTCTGGATAATTTCCGAATCATTCAGTCAACCTCTAAAATTGGCTACTTTGGAGTAAAAAATGAAATAGACAAAATTGGTTTAAGAAACATTTTCTTATTTAATTTCACTTCAATAACAATAATTATTCGTGGCTGGTGATCCCTGCACAGTGTCCTCCTCCTCCTGCCTTCCTGAGCTAAGCCCTGGACATGGTGAGGAAGGATCTCCATAGCCTTTCTTCTCCCCATGGCTCTGCTCTGGAAAGATTCCTCTCTTCTGACCCTCCTCTCTCTCACACTCTGTTTGTGGCGGAAGGTAAATGCTACTCAACAGAAACCCCCACTGTCCCCTGCTCCCAGTTCCCTGCTTATCATATTATCCCAAGCTCTTGAGCTTCTCTGTAACAGGGTCTTCCTTGAACCGAGCAGTAGAAAACAGACCTGGGTGGCTAGATGGCCATACCATAAATCATGTAGACTCAAATCATTTGAAGAAACCGTAAATGGCCTTGGCTTGTACACGAAGATCACCTACTGTAGCAGGAACACCTGTAAAGGAGGCAGCCTTGTGTCCCTGAAATGGTGCCTTTACCTTTCCTTTACTTCAACTATTCAGGGGGAGAAAACGGCATCTTTCTGTATCCAAACCTCTGAGCCCCACAAGAAGCAGTTTAGAGCATCTGAGGATAAGATTACCAATCGCTTCTGATAGACAGAGCCCACAATTTCCATCTCTCTCTCTTTCACCGCTTATCAGTGAGAAGTGGGGGCACTGAAAACAGCGAACATTCATCACAATCACCTCAGACACACATTTAAGGGCATCGGACGTTCTAAGAGAAATCAAAAGTGCGCAAGTGAAGAGACAGTGGGGTGAAGAGAGCTTTGAAAAGTCCCATTGTGTATTCTTATACAGTCACCTCAATTTATTGGCACCCTTGATAAAAAATGTATGTTCGGTTTTATAAGTTAATCTCTTCATAAGAAACTGTATTGTGGACTTCCATGACTTCAATGCGCCGAATACCACAGGTGTTGAACTTACAGTGAAATGCTTATTTACAAGGTCTTTCCCAACAATGCAAAATGATGAGAAAAAAAGATGTACAAAAAAAAAAACATGAGAAATAAAACACAAGAATGAAGCTACAGTTGAAGTCAGAAGTTAACATACACTTAGGTTGGAGTCATTAAACCTCATTTTTCAACCACTCCTCACATTTCTTGTTAACAAACTATGATTTTGGCAAGTCGATTAGGGCATCTACTTTGTGCATGACACAAGTCATTTTTCCAACAATTGTTTACAGACAGATTATTTCACTTATAGGTCGCTGAATCACAATTCCAGTGGATCAGAAATTTACATACACTAAGTTGACTGTGCCTTTAAACAGCTTGGAAAATTTCTGAAAATTATGTCATGGCTTTAGAAGCTTCTGATAGGCTAATTGACATCATTTGAGTCAATTGAAGGTGTACAGTGAGGGGAAAAAGTATTTGATCCCCTGCTGATTTTGTACGTTTGCCCACTGACAAAGAAATGATCAGTCTATAATTTTAATGGTAGGTTTATTTGAACAGTGAGAGACAGAATAACAACAAAAAAATAGTGAAAAACTCATCTCAAAAATGTTATAAATTGATTTGCATTTTAATGAGGGAAATATGTATTTGACCCCTCTGCAAAACATGACTTAGTACTTGGTGGCAAAACCCTTGTTGGCAATCACAGAGGTCAGATGTTTCTTGCAGTTGGCCACCAGGTTTGCACACATCTCAGGCGGGATTTTGTCCCACTCCTCTTTGCAGATCTTCTCCAAGTCATTAAGGTTTCGAAAATTATAGACTGTTCATTTCTTTGTCAGTGGGCAAACGTACAAAATCAGCAGGGGATCAAATACTTTTTTCCCTCACTGTACCTGTGGGTGTATTACAAGGCCTACCTTCAAACTCAGTGCCTCTTTGCTTGACATCATGGAAAAATCTAAAGAAATCAGCCAAGACCTCAGAAAAACAATTCTAGACCTCTACAAGTCCTTGGGAGCAATTTCCAAACGCCTGAAGGTACCACGTTCATCTGTACAAACAATAGTACGCAAGTATAAACACCATGGGACCATGCAGCCGTCATACCGCTCAGGAAGGAGACGCGTTCTGTCTCCTAGAGATGAACGTACTTTGGTGCAAAAAGTGCAAATCAATCCCAGAACAACAGCAAAGGACCTTGTGAAGATGCTGGAGGAAACAGGTACAAAACTATCTATATCCACAGTAAAACGAGTCTTATATCGACATAACCTGAAAGGCCACTTAGCAAGGAAGAAGTCAGTACTCCAAAACTGCCATAAAAAAGCCAGACTACGGTTTGCAACTGCACATGGGGACAAAGATTGTACTTTTTGGAGAAATGTCCTCTGGTCTGATTAAACAAAAATAGAACTGTTTAGGATTAAATGTCAGGAATTGTGAAAAACTGAGTTTAAATGTATTTGGCTAAGGTGTATGTAAACTTCTGACTTCACCTGTATATATCAATTAAAGAATAAAAAGTAGCCCAACTTATCATCTTTGAAGCACCTACTAGGAGGTATGTGTGGTTTTGTGATTACAATAGTTCACTTTGGAGAAAAACAGAGGCTTTATCTTTTCTCACATGTATCCTCTCCTCCAGATGACAGTCAGTTAGTGTTGCAGACTTACAGCAGGTGTATTACTTGGTTCCATTAGGCTACTTAAGCTGAGGCACCAGGCGCCTAGAACAAGAGAGGGGGGATAATAAGATGTAAATTAGAACCTCCAAGATTGCAATCACACCATAAGAGGTGGGCCTATTAAGAAAATCAAACCTGTCCATTACTAAGGATAACTAATGACAATTTAGTTTGCATAGTAGGATTGCCTTATGCATAGTGATAATAATAATATTGTATGCTTCAATTTTTCTTCATAATTTTTTTATACTAATACACCCTCCCCTTGCGAGGATAACTGCATTTAGCCTTTTTCTATAATGTTTTATGAGATTGGAGAACACACTGGGATGGATATAGCTGAGTATTTGTATGCTTTATTTTATACAGTCTTTTTCTGCTCATCTTTATCAAGGGTGCCATTCGTTTTGGAGGTGACTGTATGTATGTGAACGTTTTTCTGTGTGTGAACCTCTGCCGCCTCACGTGCAGTGATGGAGTGGGTGGAATTGTTTGATGTGCAATGTTGTCTCTTTTTCTCTCATGAGACTTGCTATACGGTATACAGTTGAAGTCGGAAGTTTGCATACACCTTAGCCAAATACATTTAAACTCAGTTTTTCTCAATTCCTGACATTTAATCCGAGTAAAAATTCCCTGTTTTAGGTCAGTTAGGATTACTTTATTTTAAGAATGTGAAATGTCAGAATAATTTTTGAGATAATTATTTATTTCAGCTTTTATTTCTTTCATCACATTCCCAGTGGGTCAGAAGTTTACATACATTCAATTAGTATTTGGTAGTATTGCCTTTAAATTGTTTAACTTGGGTCAAACATTTTGGGTAGCCTTCCACAAGCTTCCCACAATAAGTTGGGTGAATTTTGGCCCATTCCTCCTGACAGAGCTGGTGTAACTGAATCAGGTTTGTAGGCCTCCATGCTCGGACACGCTTTTTCAGTTCTGCCAAAAAAAATCTATAGGATTGAGGTCAGGGCTTTGTGATGGCCACTCCAATACCTTGACTTTGGAAGTATGCTTGGGGGTCATTGTCCATTTGGAAGACCCATTTGCGACCAAGCTTTAACTTCCTGAATGATGTCTTGAGATGTTGCTTCAATACATCCACATATTTTTCATTCCTCATTATGCTATCTAATTTGTGACGTGCACCAGTCCCTCCTGCAGCAAAGCACCCCCACAACATAATGCTGCCACCCCCGTGCTTCACGGTCGGGATGGTGTTCTTCGGCTTGCAAGCCTCCCCCTTTTTCCTTCAAACATAATGATGGTTCTATTTTTTTGTGTCATCAGGCCAGAGGACATTTCTCCAAAAAGTACAATCTTTGTCCCCATGCAAACCGTAGTCTGGCTTTTTTATAGCGGTTTTGGAGCACTGGCTTCTTCCTTGCTGAGCGGCCTTTCAGGTTTGTCGATATAGGACTCGTTTTACTGTGGATATAGATACTTTTGTACCTGTTTCCTCCAGCATCTTCACAAGGTCCTTTGCTGTTGTTCTGGGATTGATTTGCACTTTTCGCACCAAAGTATGTTCATTTCTAGGAGACAGAACGCGTCTCCTTCCTGAGCGGTATGACGGTTGCGTGGTCCCACGGTGTTTATACTTGCGTACTATTGTTTGTACAGATGAACGTGGTACCTTCAGGCATTTGGAAGTTGCTCCCAAGGATAAACCAGACTTGTGGAGGTCTACAATTGTTTTTCTGAGGTCTTGGCTGATTTATTTTGATTTTCCCATGGTGTCAAGCAAAGAGGCACTGAGTTTGAAGGTAGGCCTTGACATACATCCACAGGTTCAACTCCAATTAACTCAAATGATGTCAATTAGCCTATCAGAAGCTTCTAAAGCCATGAAATCATTTTCTGGAATTTTCCAAACTGTTTAAAGGCACAGTCAACTTAGTGTATGTAAACGTCTGACCCACTGGAATTATGACACAGTGAATTATAAGTGAAATAATCTGTCTGTAAGCAATTATTGGAAAAATGACTTGTGTCATGCACAAAGTAGATGTCCTAACCGACTTACCAAAACTATAATTTGTTAACAAGAAATTTGTGGAGTGGTTGAAAAACGTGTTTTAATGACTCCAACTTAAGTGTACGTAAACTTCCGACTTTAACTGCATGTCATAGAGACTACTTGATTATTAGCACACTTACTTGTTTATAACATATTGGATCAGGTTCAATCTCCCATCAATATTTTTGAATATCAGTCTCATGATAAATACATGTGGATAATGTAGCAGTAAAAGGATTGCATTCATCTTCATTTATAATTTAGTGTTATTTTCTCATTCATTGTTGGCCTTAATTAAGAAATATAGAAATCTAATTTCATTTGGGCCAAGCTAGGGAAGGATAGCAGGAAGAGCTAGCCGGGTAATCAAATAATTATCGTCAGTGTGCATCTAGAGGGGCTTAATTACATGTGCAGGGCTATCCGCTCATTGTGCAGAACAATTAAGGCTGTTTGAAGAGCCATCAATGACTCCCATAATTAGTTTGGTAGAAGTACCACACTCTGGAGAAGAGAAGGAGAGGAACCATTTTGTTGTCAGCCAGAGCCAGCGTCATGGATGTCACTGTAGTCTAGTTTGAAGATGACAAAGGTTAAGACAACAGGATTCTAATATCCCATAACCCTTTGCAACGATGGGACCAGCTATGCTAGTTAGGAACAGCGCTGGTCCCAGATTTGTGATGACGTTGTCTTAACCTGTATATTTTCGGCCTAGACTGTAATGCACCTCTTGACCCTGTTGCTCAAGTTAATAACCCAGCCAGCCATCAGGATAGAGAAAAGAAACATGCTATTTATGTTATGAAGCCCAATGCCATAGAGAATTTGATGGGGTATTAAAAAAACAGAAAGTAAACCTAAAGGCCTCATTAACTTAATCCGCATGGGTCAGAGACCAATTTATTCTGCTCCATTCATCCTATAAACAAACAAACATCATCCATCCATCCGAGAGGAGGTAAACCGACCAACCGTGACATTGATGTCGGAAATCCTTCCCCTTTTTTATGTGCTCTGAAATTTGTAGCCATAATGTACTTTGTTAACCCAGTCCCACAACATAAACAGACACAGACGCCAGAGTGGATGTGATGCGATGCATGTGAATGTATGTAGCCGGAGGGAAAGTTTCAAAGGTAATCTGTTCAACGTCATCTCATGTTATATGTCATGTTATATTATGTCAGAGATCCTAGAAGGGCTCAAATCAAATTAGTTTGAATTGTCTGAGATATTGTTAGGAGTGACTGAAGACCCAGAGACACTTACCGAGAGATGGAGGAGAGAAGAGAGGTCGGGAGGTGAAGGAGGGAGCCTGCTGTTCCCGAGGTGGTCACAGAAGAGACAAAAGATGTCTTTACTGACACTGCATATATTCTCTCCCAATAGTGACTGTCGATACTCATAGCAGTCAAAAATATAATAGAAAATAGACTGGGGAAGTTAATCAGGAGGCCTTTCAACATGAACAGGCTGTGGAGGAGAAGAGACAGAGGGATGATGAAAAATGCAAAATGGATACGGCAAGAAGAGAAAGAGAGAGGAGAGATGGTTGAGAGAGAGGGAAGAAACCTTGAGCTAGAGTAACAAGGCAACAGTAAACATGTCGTCCCCCACGAAGGATGCAGCCCCCCCCCCCCTTGGGCCAATTGAGATTTTGCATTTGACTAACACATTTCAGTTAATCACTATAGCTCCCACCTAAGACCAATCAGTTTAATTTTGTATATGCTGGATCTCTATGGCAAGATGCATCATTCACCCAAGTTTCGTCAAAATCGACTCAGTGCTGTCAAAGATATTGCGTGTGACTAACAAACGTATGAACCAATGTACAGAGACAGATCCACAGTCCCATCCCTGATTTCAATGTGGGGGACAATTAAGTGCAAGGCAATCACTATACATTGTCTAAATGATGGTATACTAGCTACTGATTGACATTAATTTTATTGACCTAGCCAGGGCCTCTGGCCTCTGCTGCAAAGGGCATTTTGAAATGGGCTAATATGCAATAACCAAACAGTAGTAAATATATAGGGCGTTATCAATAAAACTTCACAAGAAGGTGCAGACCGGGCCTCCCGAGTGGCGCAGCGGTCTAAGAGGCATCATTACAGATCCGGGTTTGGTCCCGGCCTGTGTCGCAGCCGACCGAGACCGGGAGGACCATGAGGCGGAGCACAATTGGCCCAGCATCGTCCGGGTTAGGGCAGGGTTTGGCTGGCTGGGATGTCCTTGTCCCATCACGCTCTAGCGACTACTTGTGGCTACCGGGCGCATGCACGCTGACTTCGGTCGCCTGCTGTATGGTGTTTCCTGCAACACATTGGTGCAGCTGGCTTCCGGGTTAAGCGAGCAGTGTGTCAAGAAGCAGTGCGGCTTGGCAGGGGTTGTGTTTCGGAGGACGCATGGCTCTCGACCTTCGCCTCTCCCGAGCCCGTACGGGAGTTGCAGCGATGGGACAAGACTGGAACTACCAATTGGATTTCACAAAATTGGGGAGAAAAAAGGGGTAAAAATAAGTGCAGAGTGTTCGTTTTGCCTGCTGTGGGGGCAAGGAATCCACTGCTACGCTAAATCCAGTGGCAACTACATGCCATTTTCAAGGGATTGTTAAATAAATGTTATAACTATTTGTTTTTAATATCATCACCTCTTGAAGAGCATAGTCAGAAGAACACTTTTCCACATTTAGCTATATCATCAGAGTTATACAGCAAATAACGAGATGCTTTACATGATCAGTAAACATCAATTGATCATGTATTTTCAGATACGTGAGGGTAGCCTATCCATTTGGCATAAAGCTAGCTAGCTAAGCAAACAACATGTGTCATGTAGCTAGCTAGCTAAGCAAACAACATGTGTCATGTAGCTTGCTATATCAGAGATTATGCTTTTGGAAAGAGTTTGACATCGGCAAGTCCTCATCCTGGTAAAGTTGTCAGTCGGACTAATGTCCTCACCACTATAGATGGCAATTAAATCAAACAATATTTGGATATACAGCCATATAGTTTATCCTCTGAAAGTTATCTTGTTAACTTGCCATATTTACACTACCGTTCAAAAGTTTGGGGTCACTTAGAAATGTCCTTGTTTTTGAAAGAAAAGCAAATATTTTGTCCATTAAAATAACATCAAATTGATCAGAAATACAGTGTAGACATTGTTAATGTTGTAAATGACTATTGTGGCTGGAAATGGCAGATTTTTTAATGGAATTCTACATAGACGTACAGAGGCCCATTATCAGCAACCATCACTCCTGTGTTCCAATGGCACGTTGTGTTAGCTAATCCAAGTTTATAATTTTAAAAGGCTAACTGATCATTAGAAAACCCTTTTGCAATTATGCTACCACAGCTGAAAACTGTTGTCCTGATCAAAGAAGCAATAAAACTGGCCTTCTTTAGACTAGTTGTGTATCTGGAGCATCAGCATTTTTGGGTTCGATTACAGGCTCAAAATGGCCAGAAACAAAGAACCTTCTTCTGAAAATCATCACTCTATTCTTGTTCTGAGAAATGAAGGCTATTCCATGGGAGAAATTGCCAAGAAACTGAAGATCTCGTCCAACACTGTGTACTACTCCCTTCACAGAACAGAGCAAACTGTCTCTAACCAGAATAGAAAGAGGAGTGGGAGGCCCCGGTGCACAACTGAGCAAGAGGACAAGTACATTAGAGTGTCTAGTTTGAGAAACAGATGCCTCACAAGTCCTCAACTGGTAGCTTAATTAAATAGCACCCGCAAAACACCAGTCTCAACGTCAACAGTGAAGAGGCGACTCCGGGATGCTGGCCTTCTAGGCATAGTTCCTCTGTCCCGTGTCTGTGAAAGTCCCAAATGACGCTGCTCATGCTAAAACTGGCATTTGGGCACTAGACTCCTCTGTCTATCTCCATGGGGAGGGCCACCCCTGGTTTAAGTAGACCAGAACTAACTGTGACCATTTTTTTCAATGGTAAATGGCCTTGATGGGATGTCTTAAATCATGCTGGCTTCATGTGCTCTTCATGTGCTCATAGGAAATAGGAAACTGGAAACGGCTAGCTACAAGCATTTCGCTACACCCGCAATAACATCTGCTAAACACCTGTATGTGACCAATACAATTTGATTGGATTTGATAAGCTTGCTAACATTGTTAATAATAAAGTTAGCTAGCTTGCTTAACATGAACAATATGGTCAGACTAGTTACATTATCCACATTGATAAGGTTGTAATTGTCAACAACAAATGTGTTATCTTTTGTTCTGAAAAGGTAAACGGTCAGTGGTGAAACTCGGCAACTCGGGGTTATTCAAGCCTCATGTGGGTGCTAGCAAGCTAGCTAGTATGCTAGGTAGTGCAGCTGTAGGTATCAACAGCCAATCCAGTAGAGGCTGGAAGCTATGGTAAGCTTTGATTGGTCACTTGCGCCACGATATTGCAGACAATTTGCATAAAGTACAGCTTTCCCTAACTTTAGTCCCACCCTGTTCAGCTCCCTCGCCCGTGCTCGCATTGCTAATCGGTCCTCCGCCCACTCAGTTTCTCTTCGCTTTACTTCCATTGAAAATGAATGGCACCGCGTGATGCTGATGTATAGTCAACACCCCCTATGAGTTCGCCCGCCCCGGTGTGCCGCAACCCAATTCCTTGCCTTGAAGCTGATTGATCCGGGGCAAAATGTGGGTTACAAGCTTTGCCTTTTCCTCTCTGGTTGATTGACTGTATGATCGCCCTGGAATGAGCTGGCCAGACCCAGGGATGGACCATTAACATTACAGCATGTATTGCATTGAAATATGAAGATCCTCATTTGCATAAAATAGTTCAACTATTCTTAGAACTAATATATTCCAAGCTTCCTTTGATGTTACTACTGCTGGTGTTTCTGATGGGCTTCAGGGGTTGTCTTTGTTTGCAATACTCATACAGTAACATTTATGTTAAACCACACATCTCACGGTATGATGTCTTACTATACCAAGACCCCCAGAGCAATATGAACTGGGTGAGAGGGCAGGGAGAGTATCAGAACAAAAGGACCCAGAAAATAGAGCAGCGGGGATGTGGGGAGAGAGAGCGAGGTTGAAGGATTGTCAGGGGAAGTTTGTGGGAGAATATGAATATGAGAGAGAGCTAGAGAGAGACGATGAAGAGAGAAAGACAGAGGGACAGAGGCTGTGTTTTTGAGCATCCAGTTCTGGTTGTTATAATCCTGCCCCAGCCGTTGGGATTAAAAGGGAGACTGTGTTAAACTCTGAATATTTCATGATTGTTATGAGTCAACCACACAGGGATTCAGATAATTAATGCACATCCTATTTGTTTCATTTTCTTGAAAGAGAATGCAATGTTTCTGGGTCTGTTGAGGAATGTGGGTTCCATGTCTGATGCCCCATTCATGTGTTTAATTTTTTTTTTGATTTACATATTCAAGGGACCTCTTTCTTTTGAAGTTTGATATACCTCTGGTACTTTGGTGACTGGATTGAAAGAGTTTACACTGTATATTCATACAGTATCAGAAGCAAACATAAACAAGTTGAGAAGACCTTTCCACTCATAGCCACTGTCATCCCATATATTGGTTGAAAATGGCAGATTTAGTCGTTAATAAATGCCTAAATTGGAACACAGTGGCTGTACAGTAATATGCTATACATGATGTCAGAGTTCAGGTTCTCCATTTAACAGTGCTATATGGGTTTTGACTGACAGCCGTTATAAACTTGAGAAACGTGCACAACAAGATGCCCCTCCCTCCAGCTAATTGGGCTACTGTTGCCCCTTTGTTGTTGTCTGAGTGAGGGAAATGCTGTTAATTGAGAGGAATCGATATGTTCTAAAAGACGAGACGTTGAGAATGACAATAAATACTGCTTTGATGTCATACAAGCAAACCACACACCCGTGAGTCCAAATGTGCCTTTCGCATGTCCATATCTGAAAAGTCATGTCATTTACATTATCAACGTTTATGATCGTTATGTTTGATCCACAGTTACAGGATGACATGCGTTATACCCTGGGTTGTCCTGAACACAATGAGACTATGTTTGTGGTGTTGTGAAGAAAATGAGCCACAGAACACACACTTAAATGCACTCATGACTCTATTCTATGTGCACCAAAGTTACCATCTGTCTGAAGGGCCTTTTGAAAGCCTTATACTGTCAGATCGCATTTTATAACTTAGCTAGTCATGCTGGCAATAGAATGAACTTTCAAATGATGCCCACCTGACCCAGATGGCGATTTATAATGGAACATTTTTGGATTGCGTAAACAACAACAGTACTTGTGCGATGGGCTGTGTTCCAAACAAAAACCACAAACATTTACATTTGGCCTGATTCATATAGGCCAATTTCCATGAGTGTAATGGGTGACAGTATACTGCTGCCGGTCTGTGTGGTCACAGGTAACTATAGTGTTGACGGTGTACTGCTGCTGGTCTGTTTGGTCTCACACTGTTCCTCTCTCTCTCTCTCTCTCTCACTGTCTCTCTCTCTCTCTCTCTCTCACTGTCTCTCTCTATAGTGTTGATTAAGATCCCAAACACATGGAAAACAGATAAGAAAACGCTGCACAATGATGCTCATGATGCTCATGTTCCCAGGTGATTTTATTCATACCAACGTTTTGACCCGTAGGTCTTCATCAGGCATCCATGCTGTTATAGTAAAATCACCTGGGAGCATGAGCAGCGTTGTGCAGCGTACAACTCCAGCACCTACGGAAAGTACCTGGATGTGCATACGTTCTTCAGCTTTTGTTAAGATCCCAAACACACATTTCTGTCCAAGATGTTATAATAACACATGGAGGATATGTTTTGGTGCATTTGTTCCATAGATGAGCTTCAGTCATGAATTCCACTGATTGACTTATATTATTTCTGTTTGGCACATTTTGCATGATATCTCTCTGGCTTGGCCCACTTTGTTGAGGGACGGTAGCTTTGTAAGACGGCGTGACTAACTTAGTATGTCCAATCAGAGTGTGGAGCTAACGTCATCAAATTACCCAGGCCGCCACTGAGTGAGACGGCGAACGATTTCAATAATTCCCACATAAAACACAGCTCACACTTCTGGGGAGATACACTGGAAACAGACTCCAGTTTCTAATCCCTGCCGCAGCTCAGTTGGCAAAAGGAGAGTATTGGTTTTTCCTGTTTTTATCTTGGTCCACAGTTAGTGGGCTCAGGCATTCCATTACAGGCTCCTCTGTGTCCTCGCCATCTCCCTCCCCCTCTTCCTCTCCCCCTCTCTTCTCTCGCTGGTGCTCTCAGCGACACCTCTCCCTCCACCAGCCTCCAAAGCCTTAACCGACTATGACTGTGGACAAGCATACAGTTAATAAAACTTCCAGCCAGCGGGAAGGTGTGTGTGTGTGTGTGTGTGTGTGTGTGTGTGTGTGTGTGTGTGTGTGTGTGTGTGTGTGTGTGTGTGTGTGTGTGTGTGCCAAACCCAGAGGCAGACGCTTCATATCTGACACTGATAACAGATGGATGGATTTTTTCAGACCTCCCTCCAAGTCTCTTCCATGTCAGTAGAACATATACAGTAAACATCCTTCCATCACAACAATCAATCATTAAAACTGTGCAAGTAAATAACCCACAATGAGCTCTGAAATTATGATTATAGAGCTCTATAAAGCGTGAGCTTATTTTGAGTATGGATGTTCTTATAAGGGCACAAGGCGAGACCAAAACGCAGACACAGGAGGCAGACGGTAGAGTTCTGATATTTATTATAACAAAGGGAGTAGGCAAAGGCAGGTCGGGGACAGGCGAGAGTTCATAAACCAGGTCAGAGTCCAAACAGTACCAGACGATAGGCAGTCTCGAGGTCAGGCCAGGCAGGGGTCAGAAACCAGATCCAAGTCCAAAACAGTACAAGGGGATAGGCAGGCTGGTAGTCAGAACAGGCAGAGTGGTCAGGCAGGCGGGTTCAGAGTCAGGACAGGCACGAGTCGAAACCAGGAGGACTAGAAACAAACAGAGACTGGGGAAAAATAGGAGCAAGGAAAAGCACTGGTTGACTTGGCAAACAAGACGAACTGGCACAGAGAGACAGGAAACACAGGGATATATACACCGGGGAAAATTAAGGACACCTGGAGGGGGTGGAGACAATCACAAGGACAGGTGAACCAGATCAGGGTGTGACAGTTCTGTGCCAAGGGTGAGGTGCTGGGTCAGTGTTTTATTTGCAGGTGCATGAAGCGCGGGCATGGAGGTAGGCAGCTCTCTCTCTTGGCTGTCAGAGGTGTACTGAGGCATGACACACACTCAGGGCCACACTCTTCCTCCCGTGGCGCCCCTCCGCCAAGGGACGGCAGATAAAAATATTACAGGCCATATCAGGCAATTAAACACAAACACAGCTAAGTGTGGGGACTGCTTAATGGTTTTCACTCCCACGGAGGGGTTCAGATGAGTGGGCAGAGCAGGAGGGCTCCAGGAGGGCTGCAGGAAGGGTACTGACATGTCCAACACAACACCTCTATACACCCCTATGGACCTTCAAGGGGTTATGGATCTATTCCCAAGCACTGGAGGACATTACTATCAACTGGTTGATAGCGGTTGACATTAGCCTTGTCTCTTGGCACATTATCAACAGGTTGGTAGATTACTGTTTGATATGTTCACATCAGGTCGACATACTGGAAGCTTCCAAAGCTAAAGAGGACATTGTTATCAACCGGTTGATAGGAGTTGGTATTTGCGCTGTATCTTCTTGGCTCTCATCATGTCTGACACTGCCTCCTCAGTGGGAGCCTAGTGATGGACTCTGTATATATCTCCTTACACAATCTGTACTCAGTCAGTCTGCAGATACGATTGTCTCCACTGTGCACTGGGATAGTTTTTATGGAAGGGCTCAAATTGTGTACTGTGTGTGTTTCAGTGTGTGCCTACCTTCAGTGTCACAGACAACAGTTTCTCTGAGTAGGACAGGCTCCATTTAATGATACAGACAGATATTAGTTGCATCAGTGCTTTGTTAACATTTACTACAGGCTGGTACAAAACGGGATAGATAATAAACCACAGTATCACATTTCCACATCTCTGAGGGAAAAGAGTGCACCTCTAACCTCAACACAGGGAACCTTTAGCACCTATCACTACTGCAGAGTCCAGAATAGTTCTTCCTGTCTCCTGCTATGATGTGAGTGCTGTTATCGGCTGCTGCTGGTGGAAGGACATCCACATCACACCAAATCACATCAGGAGAGTGACAACTGACACGACTCTTCCTGGTCTGCCGTGGATAATGTGCATTTGGGTGAAAACCATGTAGGAGTGTCTGCACAGGCGAGGACCACAGATGAAAGTAGCAGAGGAGACTGGTGGGAGGAGCTATAGGAGGACGGGCTCATTGTAATGGCTGAAATGGAATAAATGGAACGATATCAAACCTATGGAAACAGCATGTTATCCACGGCAGGCCAGGAAGAGTCGTATCAGGTGTCACTCTCCTGATGTGATGTGGATGTCTCTCTCTCTCTCTCTCTCTCTCCCCCTCTCTCTCTCTATCTCCCCCTCTCTCCCTCTCTCTCTCTCCCCCCCTCTCTCTCTCTCTCCCCCTCTCTCTCTCTCTCAATTCAATTCAGTGGGCTTTATTGGCATGGGAAACATATGTTTACATTGTCTAAGCAAGTGAAATGAAGAATAAACAAAAGTGAAATAATCAATCAAAAATGAACAGTAAACATTACAAACAGTACAAAGTTTCAAAGGAATAGGCACATTTCAAATGCCATATTATGGCTATGTACAGTGTTATAATGATGTGCAAATAGTTAAAGGTCAAAAGGGAAAATAAATCCACACAAATACGGGTTGTATTTACAATGGTGTTTGTTCTTCACTGGTTGCCCTTTTCTTGTGGCAACAGGTCACAAATGTTGCTGCTGTGATGGCACACTGTGGTATTTCACCCAATAGATATGGGAGTTTATCAAAATGTGATTTGTTTTGGAATTATTTGTGGGTCTATGTAATCTGAAGGAAATATATGTCTCTAATATGGTCATACATTTGGCAGGAGGTTGGGAAGTGCAGCTCAGTTTCCACCTCATTTTGTGGGCAGTGTGCACATAGCCTGTTTTCTCTCGAGAGCCAGGTCTGCCTACGTCGGCCTCTTTCAATAGCAAGGCCATGCTCACTGAGTCTGTACATAATAAAAGCTTTCTTTAAGTTTGGGTTAGTCACAGTGGTCAGGTATACTGACACTGTGTACTCTCTGTTTAGGGCCAAAACGCATTTCAGTTTGCTCTGTTTTTTTGGTAATGTCATTCCAATGTGTCACATTGTACACAGAGAATTCTGCATCCAGAGTCTCAATTTGGTGTTTGTCCCATTTTGTGAATTCTTGATTGTCGAGTGGATCCCAGACATCACAAACATCAAGGGCAATGGTTCTATAACTGATTCAAGTATTTTTTTTGCCAGATCGTAATTGGGATGTCGAATTTTATGTTCCTTTTGATGGTGTATAAGGCCGTTCTTGCATTGTCTCTCAGATCGTTCACAGCTTTGTGGAAGTTACCTGTGGTGCTAATGTTTTGGCCGAGGTAGGTTTAGTTTCTTGTGTGCTCTAGGGCAATGGTGTTTAGATGAAATTTGTGTTTGTGGTCCTGGCAACTGGACCTTTTTTTGGATCACCATTATTTTTGTCTTACTGAGATTTACTGTCAGGGCCCAGGTCTGACAGAATCTGTGTAGAAGATCTAGGTGCTGCTGTAGGCCCTCCTTGGTTGGAGACAGAAGCACCAGATCATCAGCAAACAGTAGACATTTGACTTCAGATTCTAGTAGGGTGAGGCCAGGTGCTGCAGACTGTTCTAGTGCCCTCACCAATTTGTTGATATATACTGTATGTTGAAGAGGGTGGGGTTCAAGCCACATCCCTGTCTCACCCCACGGCCCTGTGGAAAGCAATGTGTGTGTTTTTTTTCTTTTTTTACCCCCTTTTTCTCCCCAATTTCGATCGTCTCATCTCTGTAATTCCCCAACGTGCTTGGGAATGGAAGGTCAAGTGATGCATCCACCGAAACAGGACTGCCAAACTGTGCTTCTTAACACCCACCCGCATAACCCGGAAGCCAGCCGCACCAATGTGTTGGAGGAAACACCGTTCACCTGATGACCGAGGTCAGCCTGCAGGCGCCCGGCCCACCACAAGGAGTTGCTAGAGTGCGATGAGCCAAGTTAAGCCCCCCCGGCCAATCCTTCCCCTAACCCGGACAATGCTGGGCCAATTGTGCGCCGCACTATAGGACTCCCGATCACGGCCGGTTGTGATACAGCCTAGGATCGAACCCGGGTCTGTAGTGACGCCTCTAGTACTGCGATGCAGTGCCTAAGACCCCTGCACCACTCAGGAGGCCGAAATGTGTTTTTTTGTCAATTTTAACTGCATCGTTGTTGTTTGTTTACATACATATAATATCGTATGTTTTTCCCCCAACACCGCTTTCCATCAATTTGTATAGCAGACCCTCATGCCAAATTGAGTCAAAAGCTATTTTGAAATCATCAAATCATGAGAACACTTTGCCTTTGTTTTGGTTTGTTTGTTTGTTTGTCAATTATGGTGTGCAGGGTGAATATATTGTCCTTCTCGCTCTCTCTATGGCTGGCTGTAGTTTCTCTTTCCCTGCTGACTGAAGGGCTGCTAAGTGAGCTACGGTATAGTCTCATCCAATGGGTATGTGCTGCAGACACAGATAGGACTCCCAAAGGGTTGGCAAAATGCAGAAGGTCAAAGACTGCCATTACAGCCTTCTAGCTCGTCTCTTCTTGTCTCTTCCTCAGCTCTATCCTTCTGCTCTATCACACTTTTTTTAATGGAAAGAAAAAACTGCAGTCCCCAATCGTCAGTACATTCCGTTCCATTGACAAAAAGACGTATTGGTCCCCTGCACACTTTGCTCTCCCCCCACATTCATCAAGCTCTCCTCCCAGCCTCCCTCCACCTCAAACTCCCCTGTCCTCGGCACCTCCTCTCCTCACCAGCCCGGTGCTCGCCTCCCTCTCCTCGCCTGGCTGTCACCCCTCCTCCCTCTGCAGTGACCTTGAGTTACAGATGGAGGGATGGTGTCTCCTTTAGTACAGCGATACTAGTCCCCCCAAATACACCCAGCTCTAGATACACAGTATATTTCACTTATGGACAGCTGTGTCTAAGAGGAAATAGAAACCCTCTAAATCAAAACAGGATTATACAGTCTCTCCCTGCATGGACATTTCTATTTCCCATTAAGCTCAAGTCAGAGATGAAATGTTGTTTTGTAGGATGAAATGCACAGCTATTGCAGCTCCATAAGTAGGGCACTTCTACTGACAGCTGAAAGCTAAGATGAAGTGATGTGACGGAGTGCAAAGACAAAAGTGTCTGTTGTGATCAGACACCTTCACACAACAACAACAACAACATGGCTCCTGCCATGGAAACCAACCACGGTGACATCTCTGATAGCCACCCAGCCCCCAACACTCCCCCAGCTCTGTCAGTGACAAAGCCAGGGACACAGTCAGGCAGAGATGATGCATGAAATTTTAATCAAATAAGCATTCAGTGAGAAGTGATAGGAATGGAAGGCAATCGTCCTGGCCGCGGTGAATTAATGAAGCCCCCGCCTGGCTTCCTGCATGCCAACGTCCTGACTCTGCTCATCTCATCAACAGTCTCTTTACTGTATGACGTATTCCAATCTCAAACACAATCCCCCCAGGGCCCCTGGTCCCACCCCACACCATGCCAACCCTTCTGTCCTTCAGCACATCTCTGTCAGATCGGTGAGCCGCCTGATTAGTCTTCAGTTCAGAGGCACGCATGCCCTCTTCTTGACCTTGAGGGCCATGCTGGAAACAGAGAAAGACTTCTCTGCGCCAGCCCTATCCAGAACTTCCACAGCAGACCACCTGAGGCTCTAGGTTCTTTCTCTTGCCCTATCAGCTGGCACTGCCACAGTGCCACCAGGCCCAATCCTCCCCTCCATACCTCCAACACCTAGATGGCCCAGGCCTCTCAGGTACGGCCATCACTGACACTCACTCCTCCTGCTTCTCTCCCTCTCTCTCTTTCTCTCCCTACCCCCCAGGCAGTAATATCACTATGTGCACCTTTCCTGCTGCACCCAAAATGTACACAAAAAAGTGTAACATTTCACCCAAGGCGGAGATGGACATTCCCATGGCAACTAGGTCCTGTGGTATAGGCAGGGAGATTAGGCCAAGCCTGATACCATTTGCATACAAATTGCCCAGCTGGTACCTTGTCGTTATGACAACGGCACACAGCTCCCAGAATGCCTTTGGAAGTGAGACACAAAGGCAAAGCAGCAGACCAGCAAAGTAAGTCATTGATAAAACAATTAAAAAAATCAGAATGAGAATTGTTTGCGACAATGTTCTCATTTGAATCCAATCTCCAGGTATCTGTTTGAAATTTAATTAAGATAGAGGAAGAAAGTACACTATGTAATGAATATGTGGAACAAATATATAGATATATATTTATTTTTTGGGATATTGGGACATATTATTATCATATAAAAAAGTGATAATAGTCATAAATACATCAACCTGAAACAACATCTGAAACAATTGTATAAGTTGCACAACCATTAGAAAACAAAATAAATGTATGTTTCTCTCTAATCAGATGCTATGGCCATTTCCGAAAATGTCAACAATTTTATTTTCACTTGACACTTGTTTGATACCTGATGATGCTTTTATAACGTAACACGCAACAATAATCCATTTGAAATTCTCAAAGTTTTGCAGGATCCCTGAACTACACTTACAACATGTTGCCATCTAGTGGTTGGTTCTGGTAATGAATCTTACACAATAACAAGCCTCCTAACTGTTTAATATTTAGCCCAAGGGCGACAGAGCTCTCTCATTTCCATAGTCATCCTAGCTCAGTGGATTGACCAGCAGCTAAACAGCTGTGCTTGGATGTACTATGTGTTCCTATGGGAGCTTGTGAACATTGCATAGCCTACTTGCATAGCCTACTTGTTCACACTAGTGGTCCCAGTCGGGTCCAGTTTAACCATTGGCCTGTGCTGCTGTCAAGCCCTTGCAGGCTAATCAACGCCTCCCTAGTGGGGAACAAAACAGTCCCCTACCGCCTTCCTAATAGTTCCAGCTTCCCTGGTTTGACCTACAGCATTTTGGGACAGTGATTACATGAAAGCAAGGTGAGTTATGTCTGTACACATTAAACTGTCTAGTTCCCCATAATGCTAAAGTTGCTGAAGAATCCCATTGAACTGTTCTGTTACAGATTGTCAGAGACAACCGGCATAAACCGCTTTGGCCTGGTTGTAAGAGACTTGTATCAGCAGCATTACATGACTGTATTAACCTGTGGTGGTGCTCCGAGGGTTGTGTGTGTGTGTGCGCGCTCGAATGTGTGTGTGCGTGTGTATGCTTACGCTTATGTATGAGTGTGTGTGTGTGTGTGTGTGTGTGTGTGTGTGTGTGTGTGTGTGTGTGTGTGTGTGTGTGTGTGTGTGTGTGTGATACACCCGCCTCTCGAGGGGCAGCAGAGTGGAGAGCTGGCATTCCCAGCCTCTCCAGCATATAAATGCAGCAGCAGCTCTCCAGGGTGAAGCTACCAGCTCTGTGGACACGCTGTGGAGCTCCACTACATCTGACTACCCAGCACTCCACAAGGTCACAACCGCTCTCTCCAGCTCAGACCCGAGGCCCAGGCACAGCCCCTCTTACCTGCCAACTACCATCTGTTCAGCATGGCGACTCAGTGGAGACTCTGCGGTGCAGGGAAGATCAGCCACGATTTCAGTGTGGCCATGAAAACCCTCCCTCCTGGAGACCACCAGGTACCCCACTCCACCCAAACAAACAAACAAACAAACACATTCTATTTTCATTCACATGCTGGATGTCTCTCTTCCTCCTGCCTCTCTCTCTCTCTCTCTCTCTCTCTCTCTCTCTCTCTCTTTCTCTCTCTCTCTCTCTCTCTCTCTCTCTCTCTCTCTCTCTCTGTCTGTCGGCACTGACAGCTTGCCTAGGAGTAATGAACGTCTGTGTGTTTTCCTCGCTTGTTCCAGATAGTGGCGGTGGCTGCGAGGTGTCTGGAGCATGCCCAGGAGTTTGCCAAGAAGCACAGCATCCCCAAGGCCTATGGGAGCTATGAAGAGCTGGCCAGCGATGCAGATTGGTGGGTTAACAGCTTGGGAGGGCCTGGCTGTTCAGCCACAGATAATGGCTTAATGACGTAACTGTTTGAAAATCAGCCTCCAGCCTGTGTACTGTGTGACTGTCCCTGCAGACATGGTGTACCTGGACGTGCTGCACACGGAGCACTGGCGCCTGGGCCTGCTGGTACTCCAGGCAGGGAAGAACATGCTGTGTGAGAAGCCCTTCGCCATGAACTCCAGGGAGGTGGGGGACCTCATTGCTGCCTCCAAGAAGTCCAACATCTTTCTCTTGGAGGTGTGGGAAAGGCTCAATGAGAGTTGGGGTTTCCATAAACGTGTCTCAGTCTGTTAACATGATTTATTGCTTGATTCTCACCATTTGTACTGTTGTCACATTACTGTAGCAAATAATGTGACAACTAAATGACTTTCCCATACTGTACATTCAAAGTAAGGTATATTTTATTTGAAAAGACAAGTAGTTAAATATTTTAATGTATTTGGAAATACACTTCCATACATTTAACCCAGGTATTTTAATATATTATTTCAAAAAGGTATTTGAAAATACTCTCAAATACTATTTGTTTTTTACAAATAACCATTCAAATACTCAAATAAAAGTGCTTGTTTTGGGCTGTGCATTTGAAAATACTCAAATACACAGAAAAAAGTATTTTAAATACCAGATCGTCAAATACACATGTATTTGAACCAAGGTCTGGCAAATATATGGACGGATTTTGCTGATCATATGAGGGCTGTTGTAGAAATGACCAATGACCAAGTATAGAAAGGAAAGGTCTGTCCACTCTGTGAGGTGATGGTCTCTCTCTGTCCTCTCCCAGGCCATCTGGTCCCGTTTCCCACTGCACAGGGAGGTTCGCAGGCTGCTGGCTGAGGATGCCATCGGCGAGGTAAAGCTGGTGAAGGCCTTTTTCGTCTCCCCTCAGCTTCACATCACCCGCTCGGTGGAGAAGGAGCTGGGAGGAGGCGTTCTGCTGGACATGGGGTCTACATCTTGCAGTTTGTGCTGATGGTGTTCCACGGGGAGAGGCCAGAGTCCATCCATGCCACTGGAGTTCTTTTCAACTCAGGTATTAATCTTGGCACCTACATGTAGTACCAAATGTCCTGTGCGTGCTGGCCAGCTAACAATCTATCACAAGATACTACTCACTGGTCATGTAAGCCAAGTACTGGTCAAGTAAACCAGAGATTGTGGGACATGGACAATGAGTTTGGAATTGGGCACAACCCAAGGATCAGATTAGCATTGGGGTCAGTATTAACTAGGCCTACAACAATAATTCATTCTTTATTGAAGTGTAAAGGGTTAACTTGCTGTTTGACTTGTTGATGGTTGATAGGAGTGTATTTGTCCATGGTGGTGGTGATGACGTTTCCCAGGAACAGGCTGGCTTTCTGTTTCTTCTCCATCGCTGTTTCACTGCCTAACGACGCCACCATCAGCGGAACAAAGGGCACCATCAGGGACTGTTGCTACTGAATCAACCTTTAAACTGCCCAGTCTGTTTTATCTTCATTTAGGGGAAATGTAATATAGCGATGAAAGAGCCAACAGATGCTAAACAATGTCTGATCTACAGTATGTCCCTGAATGAGATTTCATTGAGATGTATTATTTATTCATTCATATACTGGTAAGTATACACATAAAACATAATGTCTGTTTCCTGTCCTCTCAGGTTCTAGGTCCCATGCATTGTCCCACCACACTGGAGGTGAATGGGAAGATGACACAGTACCCCCTGCCTGAGCCCTCCTTACCTCTGAACTTCACTAATAGCACTGGGCTGCGCTACGAGGCTGAGGAAGTCAGGCAGTGCCTGCTCAAAGGTATGGTGGCTCGCAAGGTCTTACCAGAGAAAAACACAATTTCTCTGTTCTAAGATGAGGGTTTGTTTGAAAAGATATACAACAACAATCCAATTGCAATGCTGTTGGTATATCCTAGGTAATAAACAGTAAAAACAGTCAAATAAATAATAACATTGTTGTTACCTGTTGCTTCCAACCTGAATCTTTGCTTACAATACAGTCAGTCAATTTCTCCTTCTCTTCCGCAGGACTGAAGGAGAGCCCCAGAATGCCCCTGTCCGAGTCGGCCCTGCTCACTGAGATTATGGATGAGCGCAGGAAACAGGTGGGAGTGGTCTTCAACCAGGACAGCCAATAACCACCCCTCACTCGCCACTCCACCATGGTCCATCTGACCTGTCCCACAGGGCCTGGACATGAACAGAGCTGTGTGCAGCAGGAGGGAGGGATCAAGCCCTGAGTGTATATGATCCCCTCATGACTTAGCCCTATACAGCTTGCACCTGACAAATCTGAACACGATGATGACAAGGAAGCCTGAGTTGATTAGTAGGCTACTGTGAGCTGCTAAGACTGACAGGTTAAATTAAGAGTGCTAAAGTCTGTTACAGTGAAGTGTACGATTGATGGGTTCAATAAAGGACACTCATTGTCATGGTGAGGTTTATTTCATGAGGTGACAAGATCATCCTAAGAGGGTGATCATCAGTCAGAATACATTCAAATTGGAGAAAAAAACTAGTTGTCATAGACACATTGTCGGACCCCCATATTGAAAACTACTGTATGAGTAAACAATGACTTTGCTTCCCAAGGTCATGGGTGGAAACAAGGCCTGATGAGTCAGCAAGTTTATGTATGTCACATTTGACAACATAGGCTACCTTGGCCAGCTCTTAGGTTTTTGTACACCAAGCAGCACATGAGGAAATCATGTAATCTAAAAGTAATTTAAATGTTTTATATTAAAGATTTGAAGTGTCGTAGGCCTAATCCAAAATATGAACATAATTTATTCATTAGACACAAAACAATCAGCACCAAACCTCGGTCTGTTATGGGTGTAAAATGGCACTTTAATTCCATCTGTTGGTAAATGTCCATTACTGCAACACCAGTGTTTTATAACATGTGTTCGGTCAATGATGCTGTATCGTTATTTAATCAAAAACAGAGTCTGTCTCCACCTGCTGGCTAATAGTTAGATGTTGTCGACATTTGTTTGTACACACCAATATGGCAACCAGGTGGGGAATCTGTAGCGCTGGTAAAATCAGCCATGATTTCACAGTGGCACTGAAAACACTCCCTCTCAGAGACCACCAGGTACTTGTACCCGTTTACAGTAGACAGTGACACCCACCACCACAGACTTTATTGTGGTCGTGTTCAAGCCTCAGTTTGCTATCGTCGGCGTGGAGTTTCAAATGAACGTGAATGATCTGAACTGTTTTATGATCAGAAACCAGAAGGTTGCACTGCACTCATGTAGTTAACTTTAAGTAGAGTGGAACAGTTACAATGTGGCCCATTGTAATGATTTTTTGGAGTTGCTGGCATTACAATCTCGTTTAATGCCACAAGATATACTCTGCACAGATGGATGACTTACCGTAAAACTAGAACTACATGAGCATGTAGGAAATGTAATATAGAAAGGTGAAAGTGGCTTATTTAAAAGTGCCATAGGCTACAAGCATCTTGAAAATGTAAAATGATGAGTGAATGAAATAGCTCACCTCTAGATTGTTGCTGTGGCAGCTCAGAAACTACAGGACGCTCAGGAGTTTGCAAAGAAGCACAGCATCCGTCAAGCCTATGGCAGCTATGAGGAACTGGCCAGAGATCCAGAGATTGGTCAGTGTCTTGTCTCAAACATAATCTAGCCGTCACCTCCGGTGCTTAATGTCCCTCTCAGTGTGTGTAATATGCATCAGAACAGTGTTTATTAGTGCATTTTATTATGGCATTTTTCTAAACGGCCTCACGTTCAGTAATAAGATGTATTCCTCTTCAAATTCCTTCAAATGTATCCTTAATCCTGTCTCCTCATTGTCACTGTGTGTGGGTAGAGGTGGTATATGTGGGCACCATCCACCCATACCATCTGCCAGTTGGCATGATCTTCATGAAGGCCCAGAAGAATGTGCTGTGTGAGAAGCCTATGGCCATGAACCTCAGAGAGGTGCAAGAGCTGATGGCCTCTGCTAAGATGAACCAAGTCTTTCTCATGGAGGTAAAATGGACTGTTACACCTGTGTCATTATGACCACGTCACATACCCAGCCAGTGTTTCAACAGCACGCAGGTGAAGGCAGCCTCGTGTGAGTGTCTGTGTGTAACCATAGTGCTCTCCCTCTTCCTCCTCCTCGTCCTTCTCTCTTGATGCTCCAGGCAGTGTGGACCTGCTTCTTCCCAGCCTCTCTGGAGATTGAGCGCCTGCTGTCTCGGGGGGAGGTGGGTGAGGTGAAGATGGTAAAGGCAGACTTTGGGGCGCCCCTCATGCACGTGCCCAGAGCGGTGGAGAAGGAGCTGCTGGACATCGGCATCTACTGCCTGCAGTTTATATGCATGGTGTACAATGGAGCCTAAGGGCATCCAAGCCACCGGTGTCTGTATGGACACAGGTAGCGAGACAGCGATGGGACATTTAGGAAGGAATACTAGTTGTAGATATTGGGGGTACTAAGGGTGTACCTATTGGGGATATCCTACTAATCCTTTACCTATTGGGGATATCCTACTAATCCTTTACCTATTGGGGATATCCTACTAATCCTTTACCTATTGGGGATATCCTACTAGTCCTTTACCTATTGGGGATATCCTACTAGTCCTTTACCTATTGGGGATATCCTACTAGTCCTTTACCTATTGGGGATATCCTACTAGTCCTTTACCTATTGGGGATATCCTACTAGTCCTTTTGTTATTGGGGATATCCTACTAGTCCTTTACCTATTGGGGATATCCTACTAGTCCTTTACCTATTGGGGATATCCTACTAGTCCTTTAGTTATTGGGGATAGCCTACTAGTCCTTTACCTATTGGGGATATGCTACTAGTCCTTTACCTATTGGGGATATCCTACTAGTCCTTTAGTTATTGGGGATATCCTACTAGTCCTTTTGTTATTGGGGATATTCTACTAGTGCTTTACCTATTGGGGATATCCTACTGGTCCTTTACCTATTGGGGATATCCTACTAGTCCTTTACCTATTGGGGATATCCTACTAGTCCTTTACATATTGGGGATATCCTACTAGTGCTTTACCTATTGGGGATATCCTACTAGTCATTTAGTTATTGAGGATATCCTACTAGTCCTTTACCTATTGGGGATATCCTACTAGTGCTTTACCTATTGGGGATATCCTACTAGTCCTTTACCTATTGGGGATATCCTACTAGTCCTTTACCTATTGGGGATATCCCACTAGTGCTTTACCTATTGGGGATATCCTACTAGTCCTTTACATATTGGGGATATTCTACTAGTGCTTTACCTATTGGGGATATTCTACTAGTGCTTTACCTATTGGGGATATCCTACTAGTGCTTTTCCTATTGGGGATATCCTACTAGTCCTTTACCTATTGGGGATATTCTGCTACTGCTTTACCTATTGGGGATATCCTACTAGTGCTTTTCCTATTGGGGATATCCTACTAGTCCTTTACATATTGGGGATATCCTACTAGTGCTTTACCTATTGGGGATATCCTACTAGTCCTTTACCTATTGGGGATATCCTACTAGTCCTTTACCTATTGGGGATATCCTACTAGTCCTTTACCTCTTGGGGATATCCTACTAGTCATTTAGTTATTGGGGATATCCTACTAGTCCTTTACCTATTGGGGATATCCTACTAGTCCTTTACCTATTGGGGATATCCTACTAGTCATTTAGTTATTGGGGATATCCTACTAGTCATTTAGTTATTGGGGATATCCTACTAATCCTTTACCTATTGGGGATATCCTACTAGTCATTTTGTTATTGGGGATATCCTACTAGTCCTTTATCTATTGGGAATATCCTACTAGTGCTTTACCTATTGGGGATATCCTACTAGTCCTTTACCTATTGGGGAAATCCTCCTAGTCCTTTACCTATTGGGGATATCCTACTAGTGCTTTACCTATTGGGGATATTCTACTAGTGCTTTACCTATTGGGGATATCCTACTAGTGCTTTTCCTATTGGGGATATCTACTAGTCCTTTACCTATTGGGGGTATCCTACTAGTGCTTTACCTATTGGGGATATCCTACTAGTGCTTTACCTATTGGGGATATCCTACTAGTCCTTTACCTATTGGGGATATCCTACTAGTCCTTTACCTATTGGGGATATCCTACTAGTCCTTTACCTATTGGGGATATCCTACTAGTCCTTTACCTATTGGGGATATCCTACTAGTCCTTTAGTTATTGGGGATATCCTACTAGTCCTTTACATATTGGGGATATCCTACTAGTCCTTTACATGTTGGCGATATCCTACTAGTGCTTTACCTATTGGGTATATCCTACTAGTCCTTTACCTATTGGGGATATCCTACTAGTCCTTTACCTATTGGGGATATTCTACTAGTCCTTTACCTATTGGGGATATCCTACTAGTCATTTAGTTATTGGGGATATCCTACTAGTCCTTTACCTATTGGGGATACCCTACTAGTCCTTTACCTATTGGGGATATCCTACTAGTGCTTTACCTATTGGGGATATCATACTAGTCCTTTACCTATTGGGGATATCCTACTAGTCCTTTACCTATTGGGGATATCCTACTAGTGCTTTACCTATTGGGGATATCCTACTAGTCCTTTACCTATTGGGGATATCCTACTAGTCATTTAGTTATTGGGGATATCCTACTAGTGCTTTACCTATTGGGGATATCCTACTAGTACTTTACCTATTGGGGATATCCTACTAGTGCTTTACCTATTGGGGATATCCTACTAGTCCTTTACCTATTGGGGATATCATACTAGTCCTTTTGTTATTGGGGATATCCTACTAGTGCTTTACCTATTGGGGATATCCTACTAGTCCTTTACCTATTGGGGATATCCTACTAGTCCTTTAGTTATTGGGGATATATTACTAGTCCTTTACCTATTGGGGATATCCTACTAGTGCTTTACCTATTGGGGATATCCTACTAGTGCTTTACCTATTGGGGATATCCTACTAGTCCTTTACCTATTGGGGATATCCTACTAGTCCTTTACCTATTGGGGATATCCTACTAGTCCTTTTCCTATTGGGGATATATTACTAGTCCTTTACCTATTGGGGATATCCTACTAGTCCTTTACCTATTGGGGATATCCTACTAGTCCTTTACCTATTGGGGATATCCTACTAGTCCTTTACCTATTGGGGATATCCTACTAGTCCTTTACCTATTGGGGATATCCTTCTAGTCCTTTACCTATTGGGGATATCCTACTAGTCCTTTACCTATTGGGGATATCCTACTAGTCATTTAGTTATTGGGGATATCCTACTAGTGCTTTACCTATTGGGGATATCCTACTAGTCCTTTACCTATTGGGGATATCCTACTAGTCCTTTAGTTATTGGGGATATCCTACTATTCCTTTTGTTATTGGGGATATCCTACTAGTCCTTTACCTATTGGGGATATCCTACTAGTCCTTTACCTGTTGGGGATATCCTACTAGTCCTTTACTTATTGGGGATATCATACTAGTCCTTTTGTTATTGGGGATATCCTACTAGTGCTTTACCTATTGGGGATATCCTACTAGTCCTTTACCTATTGGGGATATCCTACTAGTCCTTTAGTTATTGGGGATATATTACTAGTCCTTTACCTATTGGGGATATCCTACTAGTGCTTTACCTATTGGGGATATCCTACTAGTGCTTTACCTATTGGGGATATCCTACTAGTCCTTTACCTATTGGGGATATCCTACTAGTCCTTTACCTATTGGGGATATCCTACTAGTCCTTTTCCTATTGGGGATATATTACTAGTCCTTTACCTATTGGGGATATCCTACTTGTCCTTTACCTATTGGGGATATCCTACTAATCCTTTACCTATTGGGGATATCCTACTAGTGCTTTACCTATTGGGGATATCCTACTAGTCCTTTACCTATTGGGGATATCCTACTAGTCCTTTAGTTATTGGGGATATCCTACTAGTCCTTTTGTTATTGGGGATATCCTACTAGTCCTTTACCTATTGGGGATATCCTACTAGTCCTTTACCTGTTGGGGATATCCTACTAGTCCTTTACCTATTGGGGATATCCTACTAGTCCTTTAGCTATTGGGGATATCCTACTAGTCTTTTTCCTATTGGGGAGATCCTACTAGTCATTTAGTTATTGGGGATATCCTACTAGTCCTTTTGTTTTTGGGGATATCCTACTAGTCCTTTACCTATTGGGGATATCCTACTAGTGCTTTACCTATTGGGGATATCCTACTAGTGCTTTACCTATTGGGGATATCCTACTAGTCCTTTACCTATTGGGGATATCCTACTAGTCCTTTACCTATTGGGGATATCCTACTAGTCCTTTACCTATTGGGGATATCCTACTAGTCCTTTACCTATTGGGGATATCCTACTAGTCCTTTACCTATTGGGGATATCCTACCAGTCCTTTACCTATTGGGGATATCCTACTAGTCATTTAGTTATTGGGGATATCCTACTAGTCCTTTACCTATTGGGGATACCCTACTAGTCCTTTACCTATTGGGGATATCCTACTAGTGCTTTACCTATATGGGATATCCTACTAGTGCTTTACCTATTGGGGATCTCCTACTAGTCCTTTACCTATTGGGGATATCCTACTAATGCTTTACCTATTGGGGATATCCTACTAGTCCTTTACCTATTTGGGATATCATACTAGTCCTTTACCTATTGGGGATATCCTACTAGTCCTTTACCTATTGGGGATATCCTACTAGTGCTTTACCTATTGGGGATATCCTACTAGTCCTTTACCTATTGGGGATATCCTACTAGTCATTTAGTTATTGGGGATATCCTACTAGTGCTTTACCTATTGGGGATACCCTACTAGTGCTTTACCTATTGGGGATATCCTACTAGTCCTTTACCTATTGGGGATATCCTACTAGTCCTTTACCTATTGGGGATATCCTACTAGTCTTTTCCTATTGGGGATATATTACTAGTCCTTTACCTATTGGGGATATCCTACTAGTCCTTTACCTATTGGGGATATCCTACTAGTCCTTTACCTATTGGGGATATCCTACTAGTCCTTTACCTATTGGGGATATCCTACTAGTCCTTTACCTATTGGGGATATATTACTAGTCCTTTACCTATTGGGGATATCCTACTAGTCATTTAGTTATTGGGGATATCCTACTAGTGCTTTACCTATTGGGGATATCCTACTGGTCCTTTACATATTGGGGATATCCTACTAGTCCTTTACCTATTGGGGATATCCTACTAGTCCTTTTGTTATTGGGGATATCCTACTAGTCCTTTACATATTGGGGATATCCTACTAGTCCTTTACCTATTGGGGATATCCTACTTGTCCTTTACCTATTGGGGATATCCTACTAGTCCTTTACGTATTGGGGATATCCTACTAGTCCTTTTGTTATTGGGGATATCCTACTAGTCCTTTACTATTGGGGATATCCTACTAGTCCTTTACCTATTGGGGATATCCTACTTGTCCTTTACCTATTGGGGATATCCTACTAGTCCTTTAGTTATTGGGGATATCCTACTAGTCCTTTTGTTATTGGGGATATCCTACTAGTCCTTTACCTATTGGGGATATCCTACTAGTCCTTTACCTATTGGGGATATCCTACTAGTCCTTTAGCTATTGGGGATATCCTACTAGTCCTTTAACTATTGGGGATATCCTACTAGTCATTTAGTTATTGGGGATATCCTACTAGTCCTTTTGTTTTTGGGGATATCCTACTAGTCCTTTACCTATTGGGGATATCCTACTAGTGCTTTACCTATTGGGGATATCCTACTAGTGCTTTACCTATTGGGGATATCCTACTAGTCCTTTACCTATTGGGGATATCCTACTAGTCCTTTACCTATTGGGGATATCTTACTAGTGCTTTACCTATTGGGGATATTCTACTAGTGCTTTACCTATTGGGGATATCCTACTAGTGCTTTTCCTATTGGGGATATCCTACTAGTCCTTTACATATTGGGGATATCCTACTAGTGCTTTACCTATTGGGGATATCCTACTAGTCCTTTACCTATTGGGGATATCCTACTAGTCCTTTTCCTATTGGGGATATCCTACTAGTCCTTTTCCTATTGGGGATATCCTACTAGTCGTTTACCTGTTGGGGATATCCTACTAGTCCTTTACCTATTGGGGATATCCTACTAGTCCTTTAGCTATTGGGGATATCCTACTAGTCCTTTACCTATTGGGGATATCCTACTAGTCATTTAGTTATTGGGGATATCCTAATAGTCCTTTTGTTTTTGGGGATATCCTACTAGTCCTTTACCTATTGGGGATATCCTACTAGTGCTTTACCGATTGGGGATATCCTACTAGTGCTTTACCTATTGGGGATATCCTACTAGTCCTTTACCTATTGGGGATATCCTACTAGTCCTTTACCTATTGGGGATATCCTACTAGCCCTTTACCTATTGGGGATATCCTACCAGTCATTTAGTTATTGGGGATATCCTACTAGTCCTTTTGTTTTTGGGGATATCCTACTAGTCCTTTACCTATTGGGGATATCCTACTAGTGCTTTACCTATTGGGGATATCCTACTAGTGCTTTACCTATTGGGGATATCCCACTAGTCCTTTACCTATTGGGGATATCCTACTAGTCCTTTACCTATTGGGGATATCCTACTAGTGCTTTACCTATTGGGGATATTCTACTAGTGCTTTACCTATTGGGGATATCCTACTAGTCCTTTACCTACTGGGGATATCCTACTAGTCATTTAGTTATTGGGGATATCCTACTAGTCCTTTTGTTTTTGGGGATATCCTACTAGTCCTTTAACTATTGGGGATATCCTACTAGTGCTTTACCTATTGGGGATATCCTACTAGTGCTTTACCTATTGGGGATATCCTACTAGTCCTTTACCTATTGGGGATATCCTACTAGTCCTTTACCTATTGGGGATATCCTACTAGTGCTTTACCTATTGGGGATATTCTACTAGTGCTTTATCTATTGGGGATATCCTACTAGTCCTTTACCTATTGGGGATATCCTACTAGTCCTTTACCTATTGGGGATATCCTACTAGTCATTTAGTTATTGAGGATATATCCTACTAGTCCTTTACCTATTGGGGATATCCTACTAGTGCTTTACCTATTGGGGATATCCTGCTAGTCCTTTACCTATTGGGGATATCCTACTAGTCCTTTACCTATTGGGTATATTCTACTAGTGCTTTACCTATTGGGGATATCCTACTAGTCCTTTACATATTGGGGATATTCTACTAGTGCTTTACCTATTGGGGATATTCTACTAGTGCTTTACCTATTGGGGATATCCTACTAGTGCTTTTCCTATTGGGGATATCCTACTAGTCCTTTACATATTGGGGATATCCTACTAGTGCTTTACCTATTGGGGATATAATACTAGTCCTTTACCTATTGGGGATATCCTACTAGTCCTTTACCTATTGGGGATATCCTACTAGTCCTTTACCTCTTGGGGATATCCTACTAGTCATTTAGTTATTGGGGATATCCTACTAGTCTTTTACTTATTGGGGATATCCTACTAGTCCTTTACCTATTGGGGATATCCTACTAGTCCTTTACCTATTGGGGATATCCTACTAGTCCTTTACCTCTTGGGGATATCCTACTAGTCATTTAGTTATTGGGGATATCCTACTAGTCTTTTACCTATTGGGGATATCCTACTAGTCCTTTACCTATTGGGGATATCCTACTAGTCATTTAGTTATTGGGGATATCCTACTAGTCATTTAGTTATTGGGGATATCCTACTAATCCTTTACCTATTGGGGATATCCTACTAGTCCTTTACATATTGGGGATATCCTACTAGTCATTTAGTTATTGGGGATATCCTACTAGTCATTTAGTTATTGGGGATATCCTACTAGTCATTTAGTTATTGGGGATATATTACTAGTCCTTTTCCTATTGGGGATATATTACTAGTCCTTTACCTATTGGGGATATCCTACTAGTCCTTTACCTATTGGGGATATCCTACTAGTCCTTTACCTATTGGGGATATCCTACTAGTCCTTTAGTTATTGGGGATATCCTACTAGTCCTTTACATATTGGGGATATCCTACTAGTCCTTTACATGTTGGCGATATCCTACTAGTGCGTTACCTATTGGGGATATCCTACTAGTCCTTTACCTATTGGGGATATCCTACTAGTCCTTTACCTATTGGGGATATCCTACTAGTCCTTTACCTTTTGGGGATATCCTACTAGTCCTTTACCTATTGGGGATATCCTACTAGTCATTTAGTTATTGGGGATATCCTACTAGTCCTTTACCTATTGGGGATACCCTACTAGTCCTTTACCTATTGGAGATATCCTACTAGTGCTTTACATATATGGGATATCCTACTAGTGCTTTACCTATTGGGGATATCCTACTAGTGCTTTACCTATTGGGGATATCCTACTAGTGCTTTACCTATTGGGAATATCCTACTAGTCCTTTACCTATTGGGGATATCCTACTAGTCCTTTACCTATTGGGGATATCCTACTAGTGCTTTACCTATTGGGGATATCCTACTAGTCCTTTACCTATTGGGGATATCCTACTAGTGATTTAGTTATTGGGGATATCCTACTAGTCCTTTTGTTATTGGGGATATCCTACTAGTGCTTTACCTATTGGGGATATCCTACTAGTCCTTTACCTATTGGGGATATCCTACTAGTCCTTTACCTATTGGGGATATCCTACTAGTCATTTAGTTATTGGGGATATCCTACTAGTCATTTAGTTATTGGGGATATCCTACTAATCCTTTTGTTTTTGGGGATATCCTACTATTCCTTTACCTATTGGGGATATCCTACTAGTGCTTTACCTATTGGGGATATCATACTAGTGCTTTACCTATTGGGGATATCCTACTAGTCCTTTACCTATTGGGGATATCCTACTAGTCCTTTACCTATTGGGGATATCCTACTAGTCCTTTACCTATTGGGGATATCCTACTAGTCCTTTACCTATTGGGGATATCCTACTAGTCAATTAGTTATTTGGGATATCCTACTAGTCCTTTACCTATTGGGGATACCCTACTAGTCCTTTACCTATTGGGGATATCCTACTAGTGCTTTACCTATATGGGATATCCTACTAGTGCTTTACCTATTGGGGATCTCCTACTAGTACTTTAGTTATTGGGGATATATTACTAGTCCTTTACCTATTGGGGATATCCTACTAATGCTTTACCTATTGGGGATATCCTACTAGTCCTTTACCTATTTGGGATATCATACTAGTCCTTTACCTATTGGGGATATCCTACTAGTCCTTTACCTATTGGGGATATCCTACTAGTGCTTTACCTATTGGGGATATCCTACTAGTCCTTTACCTATTGGGGATATCCTACTAGTCATTTAGTTATTGGGGATATCCTACTATGCTTTACCATTGGGGATACCCTACTAGTGCTTTACCTATTGGGGATATCCTACTAGTCCCTTACCTATTGGGGATATCCTACTAGTCCTTACCTATTGGGGATATCCTACGAGTCCTTTACCTATTGGGGATATCCTAACTAGTCCTTTTCCTATTGGGGAGATATTACTATTCCTTTACCTATTGGGGGTAATCCTACTAGTCCGTTACCTATTGGGGATATCCTACTAGTCATTTACCTATTGGGGATATCCTCTAGTCCTTTACCTTTTGGGGATATCCTACTACGTCTTACCTATTGGGGGATATCCTACTAGTCATTTAGTTATTGGGGATATCCTACTAGTCCTTTACCTATTGGGGATACCCTACTAGTCCTTTACCTATTGGAGATATCCTACTAGTGCTTTACATATATGGGGATATCCTACTAGTGCTTTACCTATTGGGGATATCCTACTAGTGCTTACCTATTGGGGATATCCTACTAGTGCTTTACCTATTTGGGATATCCTACTAGTCCTTTACCTATTGGGGATATCCGAATAGTTCCTTTACCTATTGGGGATATCCTACTAGTGCTTTAACTATTGGGGATATCCTACTAGTCCCTTTACTATTGGGGATATCCTACTAGTGATTTAGTTATTGGGGATATCCTACTAGTCCTTTTGTTATTGGGGATATCCTACTATGCTTTACCTATTGGGGATATCCTACTAGTCCTTTACCTATTGGGGGATATCTACTAGTCCTTTACCTATGGGGGGATATCCTACTAGTCATTTAGTTATTGGGGGATATCCTACTAGTCATTTAGTTATTGGGGATATCCTATTAATCCTTTTGTTTTTGGGGGATATCCTACTATTCCTTTACCTATTGGGGATATCCTACTAGTGCTTTACCTATTGGGGATATCCTACTAGTGCTTTACCTATGGGGATATCCTACTAGTCCTTTACCTATTGGGGATATCCTACTAGTCCTTTACCTATTGGGGATATCCTACTAGTCCTTTACCTATTGGGGATATCCTACTAGTCCTTTACCTATTGGGGATATCCTACTAGTCATTTAGTTTATTGGGGATAGTCCTACTAGTCCTTTACCTATTGGGGATATCCTCACTAGCTCATTTAGCCTATTGGGAGATCTACTAGCTTTTACCTTATTGGGGGATATCCTACTTAGTCCTTTACCTATGGGGATATCCCTACTAGTCCTTTAGCCTACTTGGGGATATCCTACTAGTGCATTTTACCTTATTGGGATATGCTCCTACTAAGTACTTTACCTTATTGGGGATATCCTTACTACTACTTTAGTTATTGGGGATATAGTACGTAGTCCTTTACCTATTGGGGATATCCTACTAGGCTTTACATATGGGGAGATCCTAAAGTCCTTACCTATTGGGGATATCCTACTAGTCCTTTACCTATTTGGGGATATCATACTAGTCCTTTACCTATGGGGATATCCTACTAGTCCCTTTTACCTATGGGGATATACTACTAGTGCTTTACTATTGGGGAGATCTTACTAGTGCCTTTTACCTATTGGGGATATCCTACTAGTGCATTTATTTATTGGGGAGATCCTACTAGTCCTTTACCTATTGGGGATACCCTACTAGTGGGGGGGATATCCCTACTAGTCCTTTACCTATTGGGGATATCCTACTAGTGCTTTACCTATTGGGGATATCTTACTAGTCCTTTACCTATTGGGGATATCCTACTAGTCATTTAGTTATTGGGGATATCCTACTAGTGCTTTACCTATTGGGGATACCCTACTAGTCCTTTACCTATTGGGGATATCCTACTAGTCCTTACCTATTGGGGATATCCCTAGTCCTTTACCTATTGGGATATCCTACTAGTCCTTTTCCTATTGGGGATATATTACTAGTCCTTTACCTATTGGGGATATCCTACTAGTCCTTTACCTATTGGGGATATCCTACTAGTCCTTTACCTATTGGGGATATCCTACTAGTCCTTTACCTATTGGGGATATATTACTAGTCCTTTACCTATTGGGGATACTACTAGTCTTTAGTTTTTGGGGATATCCTACTAGTGCTTTACCTATTGGGGAT
>NC_042968.1:16661836-16788876 GCF_901001165.1 Salmo trutta
CCTACTTTTGCTTTACCTATTGGGGATATCCTACTAGTCCTTTACCTATTGGGGATATCCTACTAGACCTTTACCTATTGGGGATATCCTACTAGTCCTTTACCTATTGGGGATATCCTACTAGTCCTTTACCTATTGGGGATATCCTACTAGTCATTTAGTTATTGGGGATATCCTACTAGTCCTTTACCTATTGGGGATACCCTACTAGTCCTTTACCTATTGGGGATATCCTACTAGTGCTTTACCTATATGGGATATCCTACTAGTGCTTTACCTATTGGGGATATCCTACTAGTCCTTTAGTTATTGGGGATATCTTACTCGTCCTTTACCTATTGGGGATATCCTACTAGTGCTTTACCTATTGGGAATATCCTACTAGTCCTTTACCTATTGGGGATATGCTACTAGTCCGTTACCTATTGAGGATATCCTACTAGTGCTTTACCTATTGGGGATATCCTACTAGTCCTTTACCTATTGGGGATATCCTACTAGTGATTTAGTTATTGGGGATATCCAACTAGTCCTTTTGTTATTGGGGATATCATACTAGTGCTTTACCTATTGGGGATATCCTACTAGTCCTTTACCTTTTGGGGATATCCTACTAGTCCTTTAGTTATTGGGGATATATTACTAGTCCTTTACCTATTGGGGATATCCTACTAGTGCTTTACCTATTGGGGATATCCTACTAGTGCTTTACCTATTGGGGATATCCTACTAGTCCTTTACCTATTGGGGATATCCTACTAGTCCTTTACCTATTTGGGATATCCTACTAGTCCTTTACCTATTGGGGATATATTACTAGTCCTTTACCTATTAGGGATATCCTACTAGTCCTTTACCTATTGGGGATATCCTACTAGTCCTTTACCTATTGGGGATATCCTGCTAGTCCTTTACCTATTGGGGATATCCTACTAGTCCTTTAGCTATTGGGGATATATTACTAGTCCTTTACCTATTGGGGATATCCTACTAGTGCTTTACCTATTGGGTATATCCTACTAGTCCTTTACCTATTGGGGATATCCTACTTGTCCTTAATCCTATTGGGGATATCCTACTAATCCTTTACCTATTGGGAATATCCTACTAGTCCTTTACCTATTGGGGATATGCTACTAGTCCGTTACCTATTGGGGATATCCTACTAGTGCTTTACCTATTGGGGATATCCTACTAGTCCTTTACCTATTGGGGATATCCTACTAGTCCTTTAGCTATTGGGGATATCCTACTAGTCCTTTACCTATTGGGGATATCCTACTAGTCATTTAGTTATTGGGGATATCCTACTAGTCCTTTTGTTTTTGGGGATATCCTACTAGTCCTTTACCTATTGGGGATATCCTACTAGTGCTTTACCTATTGGGGATATCCTACTAGTGCTTTACCTATTGGGGATATCCTACTAGTCCTTTACCTATTGGGGATATCCTACTAGTCCTTTACCTATTGGGGATATCCTACTAGTGCTTTACCTATTGGGGATATTCTACTAGTGCTTTACCTATTGGGGATATCCTACTAGTCCTTTACATATTGGGGATATCCTACTAGTCCTTTTCCTATTGGGGATATATTACTAGTCCTTTACCTATTGGGGATATCCTACTAGTCCTTTTCCTATTGGGGATATATTACTAGTCCTTTACCTATTGGGGATATCCTACTAGTCCTTTACCTATTGGGGATATCCTACTAGTCCTTTACCTATTGGGGATATCCTACTAGTCCTTTACATATTGGGTATATCCTACTAGTCCTTTACCTATTGGGGATATCCTACTTGTCCTTTACTTATTGGGGATATCCTACAAATCCTTTACCTATTGGGGATATCCTACTAGTCCTTTAGTTATTGGGGATATGCTACTAGTCCTTTAGTTATTGGGGATATCCTACTAGTCCTTTTGTTATTGGGGATATCCTACTAGTCCTTTACCTATTGGGGATATCCTACTAGTCCTTTACCTATTGGGGATATCCTACTAGTCCTTTACCTATTGGGGATATCCTACTAGTCCTTTACCTATTGGGATATATTACTAGTCCTTTACCTATTGGGGATATCCTACTAGTCATTTAGTTATTGGGGATATCCTACTAGTGCTTTACCTATTGGGGATATCCTACTAGTCCTTTTGTTATTGGGGATATCCTACTAGTCCTTACATATTGGGTATATCCTACTAGTCCTTTACCTATTGGGGATATCCTACTTGTCCTTTACCTATTGGGGATATCCTACTAATCCTTTACCTATTGGGGATATCCTACTAGTCCTTTAGTTATTGGGGATATGCTACTAGTCCTTTACCTATTGGGGATATCCTACTAGTCCTTTAGTTATTGGGGATATCCTACTAGTCCTTTTGTTATTGGGGATATCCTACTTGTCCTTTACCTATTGGGGATATCCTACTAGTCCTTTACCTATTGGGGATATACTACTAGTCATTTAGTTATTGGGGACATCCTACTAGTCCTTTTGTTTTTGGGGATATCCTACTAGTCCTTTACCTATTGGGGATATCCTACTAGTGCTTTACATATTGGGGATATCCTACTAGTGCTTTACCTATTGGGGATATCCTACTAGTCCTTTACCTATTGGGGATATCCTACTAGTCCTTTACCTATTGGGGATATCTTACTAGTGCTTTACCTATTGGGGATATTCTACTAGTGCTTTACCTATTGGGGATATCCTACTAGTGCTTTTCCTATTGGGGATATCCTACTAGTCCTTTACCTATTGGGGATATCCTACTAGTGCTTTACCTATTGTGGATATCCTACTAGTCCTTTACCTATTGGGGATATCCTACTAGTCCTTTTCCTATTGGGGATATCCTACTAGTCGTTTACCTATTGGGGATATCCTACTAGTGCTTTACCTATTGGGGATATCCTACTAGTCCTTTACATATTGGGGAAATCCTACTAGTCATTTAGTTATTGGGGATATCCTACTAGTCCTTTAGCTATTGGGGATATCCTACTAGTCCTTTACCTATTGGGGATATCCTACTAGTCCTTTACCTATTGGGGATATCCTACTAATCCTTTACCTATTGGGGATATCCTACTAGTCCTTTACCTATTGGGGATATCCTACTAGTCCTTTACCTATTGGGGATATCCTACTGGTCCTTTACATATTGGGGATATCCTACTAGTCCTTTACCTATTGGGGATATCCTACTAGTCCTTTTGTTATTGGGGATATCCTACTAGTCCTTTTCATATTGGGGATATCCTACTAGTCCTTTACCTATTGGGGATATCCTACTAGTCCTTTACCTATTGGGGATATATTACTAGTCCTTTAGTTATTGGGGATATCCTACTAGTGCTTTACCTATTGGGGATATCCTACTAGTCCTTTACCTATTGGGGATATCCTACTAGTCCTTTTGTTATTGGGGATATCCTACTAGTCCTTTACATATTGGGTATATCCTACTAGTCCTTTACCTATTGGGGATATCCTACTTGTCCTTTACCTATTGGGGATATCCTACTAATCCTTTACCTATTGGGGATATCCTACTAGTCCTTTAGTTATTGGGGATATGCTACTAATCCTTTACCTATTGGGGATATCCTACTAGTCATTTAGTTATTGGGGATATCCTACTAGTGCTTTACCTATTGGGGATATCCTACTGGTCCTTTACATATTGGGGATATCCTACTAGTCCTTTACCTATTGGGGATATCCTACTAGTCCTTTTGTTATTGGGGATATCCTACTAGTCCTTTACATATTGGGTATATCCTACTAATCCTTTACCTATTGGGGATATGCTACTAGTCCTTTACCTATTGGGGATATGCTACTAGTCCTTTACCTATTGGGGATATCCTACTAGTCCTTTAGTTATTGGGGATATCCTACTAGTCCTTTTGTTATTGGGGATATCCTACTAGTCCTTTACCTATTGGGGATATCCTACTAGTCCTTTACCTATTGGGGATATCCTACTAGTCCTTTACCTATTGGGGATATCCTACTGGTCCTTTACATATTGGGGATATCCTACTAGTCCTTTACCTATTGGGGATATCCTACTAGTCCTTTTGTTATTGGGGATATCCTACTAGTCCTTTTATTATTGGGGATATCCTACTAGTCCTTTACATATTGGGGATATCCTACTAGTCCTTTACCTATTGGGGATATCCTACTAGTCCTTTTCCTATTGGGGATATCCTACTAGTCATTTAGTTATTGGGGACATCCTACTAGTCCTTTTGTTTTTGGGGATATCCTACTAGTCCTTTACCTATTGGGGATATCCTACTAGTGCTTTACATATTGGGGATATCCTACTAGTGCTTTACCTATTGGGGATATCCTACTAGTCATTTAGTTATTGGGGACATCCTACTAGTCCTTTTGTTTTTGGGGATATCCTACTAGTCCTTTACCTATTGGGGATATCCTACTAGTGCTTTACATATTGGGGATATCCTACTAGTGCTTTACCTATTGGGGATATCCTACTAGTCCTTTACCTATTGGGGATATCCTACTAGTCCTTTACCTATTGGGGATATCTTACTAGTGCTTTACCTATTGGGGATATTCTACTAGTGCTTTACCTATTGGGGATATCCTACTAGTCCTTTACCTATTGGGGATATCTTACTAGTGCTTTACCTATTGGGGATATTCTACTAGTGCTTTACCTATTGGGGATATCCTACTAGTGCTTTTCCTATTGGGGATATCCTACTAGTCCTTTACCTATTGGGGATATCCTACTAGTGCTTTACCTATTGTGGATATCCTACTAGTCATTTACCTATTGGGGATATCCTACTAGTCCTTTTCCTATTGGGGATATCCTACTAGTCGTTTACCTATTGGGGATATCCTACTAGTGCTTTACCTATTGGGGATATCCTACTAGTCCATTACATATTGGGGAAATCCTACTAGTCATTTAGTTATTGGGGATATTCTACTAGTCCTTTAGCTATTGGGGATATCCTACTAGTCCTTTACCTATTGGGGATATCCTACTAGTCCTTTACCTATTGGGGTTATCCTACTAATCCTTTACCTATTGGGGATATCCTACTAGTCCTTTACCTATTGGGGATATCCTACTAGTCCTTTACCTATTGGGGATATCCTACTGGTCCTTTACATATTGGGGATATCCTACTAGTCCTTTACCTATTGGGGATATCCTACTAGTCCTTTTGTTATTGGGGATATCCTACTAGTCCTTTTCATATTGGGGATATCCTACTAGTCCTTTACCTATTGGGGATATCCTACTAGTCCTTTACCTATTGGGGATATATTACTAGTCCTTTAGTTATTGGGGATATCCTACTAGTGTTTTAGCTATTGGGGATATCCTACTAGTCCTTTACCTATTGGGGATATCCTACTAGTCCTTTTCCTATTGGGGATATATTACTAGTCCTTTACCTATTGGGGATATCCTACTAGTCCTTTTCCTATTGGGGATATATTACTAGTCCTTTACCTATTGGGGATATCCTACTAGTCCTTTACCTATTGGGGATATCCTACTAGTCCTTTACCTATTGGGGATATCCTACTAGTCCTTTACATATTGGGTATATCCTACTAGTCCTTTACCTATTGGGGATATCCTACTTGTCCTTTACTTATTGGGGATATCCTACAAATCCTTTACCTATTGGGGATATCCTACTAGTCCTTTAGTTATTGGGGATATGCTACTAGTCCTTTAGTTATTGGGGATATCCTACTAGTCCTTTTGTTATTGGGGATATCCTACTAGTCCTTTACCTATTGGGGATATCCTACTAGTCCTTTACCTATTGGGGATATCCTACTAGTCCTTTACCTATTGGGGATATCCTACTAGTCCTTTACCTATTGGGGATATATTACTAGTCCTTTACCTATTGGGGATATCCTACTAGTCATTTAGTTATTGGGGATATCCTACTAGTGCTTTACCTATTGGGGATATCCTACTAGTCCTTTTGTTATTGGGGATATCCTACTAGTCCTTTACATATTGGGTATATCCTACTAGTCCTTTACCTATTGGGGATATCCTACTTGTCCTTTACCTATTGGGGATATCCTACTAATCCTTTACCTATTGGGGATATCCTACTAGTCCTTTAGTTATTGGGGATATGCTACTAGTCCTTTACCTATTGGGGATATCCTACTAGTCCTTTAGTTATTGGGGATATCCTACTAGTCCTTTTGTTATTGGGGATATCCTACTAGTCCTTTACCTATTGGGGATATCCTACTAGTCCTTTACCTATTGGGGATATACTACTAGTCATTTAGTTATTGGGGACATCCTACTAGTCCTTTTGTTTTTGGGGATATCCTACTAGTCCTTTACCTATTGGGGATATCCTACTAGTGCTTTACATATTGGGGATATCCTACTAGTGCTTTACCTATTGGGGATATCCTACTAGTCCTTTACCTATTGGGGATATCCTACTAGTCCTTTACCTATTGGGGATATCTTACTAGTGCTTTACCTATTGGGGATATTCTACTAGTGCTTTACCTATTGGGGATATCCTACTAGTGCTTTTCCTATTGGGGATATCCTACTAGTCCTTTACCTATTGGGGATATCCTACTAGTGCTTTACCTATTGTGGATATCCTACTAGTCCTTTACCTATTGGGGATATCCTACTAGTCCTTTTCCTATTGGGGATATCCTACTAGTCGTTTACCTATTGGGGATATCCTACTAGTGCTTTACCTATTGGGGATATCCTACTAGTCCTTTACATATTGGGGAAATCCTACTAGTCATTTAGTTATTGGGGATATCCTACTAGTCCTTTAGCTATTGGGGATATCCTACTAGTCCTTTACCTATTGGGGATATCCTACTAGTCCTTTACCTATTGGGGATATCCTACTAATCCTTTACCTATTGGGGATATCCTACTAGTCCTTTACCTATTGGGGATATCCTACTGGTCCTTTACATATTGGGGATATCCTACTAGTCCTTTACCTATTGGGGATATCCTACTAGTCCTTTTGTTATTGGGGATATCCTACTAGTCCTTTTCATATTGGGGATATCCTACTAGTCCTTTACCTATTGGGGATATATTACTAGTCCTTTAGTTATTGGGGATATCCTACTAGTGCTTTACCTATTGGGGATATCCTACTAGTCCTTTACCTATTGGGGATATCCTACTAGTCCTTTTGTTATTGGGGATATCCTACTAGTCCTTTACATATTGGGTATATCCTACTAGTCCTTTACCTATTGGGGATATCCTACTTGTCCTTTACCTATTGGGGATATCTTACTAATCCTTTACCTATTGGGGATATCCTACTAGTCCTTTAGTTAT
The DNA here is from genome assembly GCF_901001165.1 of Salmo trutta. Taxonomy (NCBI): domain Eukaryota; kingdom Metazoa; phylum Chordata; class Actinopteri; order Salmoniformes; family Salmonidae; genus Salmo; species Salmo trutta. Next base: position 16,669,222 of record NC_042968.1, read on the forward strand.
TGGGGATATGCTACTAGTCCTTTACCTATTGGGGATATCCTACTAGTCCTTTAGTTATTGGGGATATCCTACTAGTCCTTTTGTTATTGGGGATATCCTACTAGTCCTTTACCTATTGGGGATAGCCTACTAGTCCTTTACCTATTGGGGATATCCTACTAGTCCTTTACCTATTGGGGATATCCTACTAGTCCTTTACCTATTGGGGATATCCTACTAGTCCTTTACCTATTGGGGATATCCTACTAGTCATTTTCCTATTGGGGATATATTACTAGTCCTTTACCTATTGGGGATAGCCTACTAGTCCTTTACCTATTGGGGATATCCTACTAGTCCTTTAACTATTGGGGATATCCTACTAGTCCTTTACCTATTGGAGATATCCTACTAGTCCTTTACCTATTGGGGATATATTACTAGTCCTTTACCTATTGGGGATATCCTACTAGTCATTTAGTTATTGGGGATATCCTACTAGTCATTTAGTTATTGGGGATATCCTACTAGTGCTTTACCTATTGGGGATATCCTACTGGTCCTTTACATATTGGGGATATCCTACTAGTCCTTTACCTATTGGGGATATCCTACTAGTCCTTTTGTTATTGGGGATATCCTACTAGTCCTTTACATATTGGGTATATCCTACTAGTCCTTTACCTATTGGGGATATCCTACTTGTCCTTTACCTATTGGGGATATCCTACTAATCCTTTACCTATTGGGGATATCCTACTAGTCCTTTAGTTATTCGGGATATGCTACTAGTCCTTTACCTATTGGGGATATCCTACTAGTCCTTTAGTTATTGGGGATATGCTACTAGTCCTTTACCTATTGGGGATATCCTACTAGTCCTTTAGTTATTGGGGATATCCTACTAGTCCTTTTGTTATTGGGGATATCCTACTAGTCCTTTACCTATTGGGGATATCCTACTAGTCCTTTACCTATTGGGGATATCCTACTAGTCCTTTACCTATTGGGGATATCCTACTAGTCCTTTAGCTATTGGGGATATCCTACAAGTCCTTTACCTATTGGGGATATCCTACTAGTCATTTAGTTATTGGGGATATCCTACTAGTCCTTTTGTTTTTGGGGATATCCTACTAGTCCTTTACCTATTGGGGATATCCTACTAGTGCTTTACATATTGGGGATATCCTACTAGTCGTTTACCTATTGGGGATATCCTACTAGTGCTTTACCTATTGGGGATATCCTACTAGTCCTTTACCTATTGGGGATATCCTACTAGTCCTTTACCTATTGGGGATATCCTACTAGTCCTTTACCTATTGGGGATATCCTACTAGTGCTTTACCTATTGGGGATATCCTACTAGTCCTTTACCTATTGGGGATATCCTACTAGTCATTTATTTATTGGGGATATCCTACTAGTCCTTTTGTTTTTGGGGATATCCTACTAGTCCTTTACCTATTGGGGATATCCTACTAGTGCTTTACATATTGGGGATATCCTACTAGTCGTTTACCTGTTGGGGATATCCTACTAGTGCTTTACCTATTGGGGATATCCTACTAGTCCTTTACCTATTGGGGATATCCTACTAGTGCTTAACCTATTGTGGATATCCTACTAGTCCTTTACCTATTGGGGATATCCTACTAGTCCTTTACCTATTGGGGATATCCTACTAGTCCTTTACCTATTGGGGATATCCTACTAGTGCTTTACCTATTGGGGATACCCTACTAGTCCTTTACCTATTGGGGATATCCTACTAGTCATTTAGTTACTGGGGATATCCTACTAGTCCTTTACCTATTGGGGATATCCTACTAGTCCTTTACCTATTGGGGATATCCTACTAGTCCTTTACCTATTGGGGATACCCTACTAGTCCTTTACCTATTGGGGATATCCTACTAGTCATTTAGTTATTGGGGATATCCTACTAGTCCTTTACCTATTGGGGATACCCTACTAGTCCTTTACCTATTGGGGATATCCTACTAGTCATTTAGTTATTGGGGATATCCTACTAGTCCTTTACCTATTGGGGATATCCTACTAGTCCTTTACCTATTGGGGATACCCTACTAGTCCTTTACCTATTGGGGATATCCTACTAGTCATTTAGTTATTGGGGATATCCTACTAGTCCTTTACCTATTGGGGGTATCCTACTGGTGCTTTACCTATTGGGGATATCCTACTAGTCCTTTACCTATTGGGGATATCCTACTAGTCCTTTACCTATTGGGGATATCCTACTAGTGCTTTACCTATTGGGGATATCCTACTAGTCCTTTACCTATTGGGGATATCATACTAGTGCTTTACCTATTGGGGATATCCTACTAGTGCTTTACCTATTGGGGATATCCTACTAGTCATTTAGTTATTGGGGATATCCTACTAGTCCTTTACCTATTGGGGATATCCTACTAGTCCTTTACCTATTGGGGATATCCTACTAGTGCTTTACCTATTGGGGATATTCTACTAGTGCTTTACCTATTGGTGATATCCTACTAGTGCTTTCCCTATTGGGGATATCCTACTAGTCCTTTACATATTGGGGATATCCTACTAGTGCTTTACCTATTGGGGATATCCTACTAGTCCTTTACCTATTGGGGATATCCTACTAGTCCTTTACCTATTGGGGATATCCTACTAGTGCTTTACCTATTGGGGATATCCTACTAGTCCTTTACATATTGGGGATATCCTACTAGTCATTTAGTTATTGGGGATATCCTACTAGTCCTTTAGCTATTGGGGATATCCTACTAGTCCTTTACCTATTGGGGATATCCTACTAGTGCTTTACCTATTGGGGATATCCTACTAGTCTTTTACCTATTGGGGATATCCTACTAGTCCTTTACCTATTGGGGATATCCTACTAGTCCTTTTCCTATTGGGGATATATTACTAGTCCTTTACCAATTGGGGATAGCCTACTAGTCCTTTACCTATTGGGGATATCCTACTAGTCCTTTACCTATTGGGGATATCCTACTAGTCCTTTACCTATTGGGGATATCCTACTAGTCCTTTACCTATTGGGGATATCCTACTAGTCCTTTACCTATTGGGGATATCCTACTAGTCCTTTACATATTGGGGATATCCTACTAGTCCTTTACCTATTGGGGATATCCTACTAGTCCTTTACCTATTGGGGATATCCTACTAGTCATTTAGTTATTGGGGATATCCTACTAGTGCTTTACCTATTGGGGATATCCTACTAGTCCTTTACCTATTGGGGATATCCTACTAGTCCTTTACCTATTGGGGATATCCTACTAGTCCTTTTCCTATTGGGGATATATTACTAGTCCTTTACCTATTGGGGATAGCCTACTAGTCCTTTACCTATTGGGGATAGCCTACTAGTCCTTTACCTATTGGGGATATCCTACTAGTCCTTTACCTATTGGGGATATCCTACTAGTCCTTTACCTATTGGGGGTATCCTACTAGTCCTTTAACTATTGGGGATATCTTACTAGTGCTTTACCTATTGGGGATATTCTACTAGTGCTTTACCTATTGGGGATATCCTACTAGTGCTTTTCCTATTGGGGATATCCTACTAGTGCTTTACCTATTGGGGATATCCTACTAGTGCTTTTCCTATTGGGGATATCCTACTAGTCCTTTACCTATTGGGGATATCCTACTAGTGCTTTACCTATTGTGGATATCCTACTAGTCCTTTACCTATTGGGGATATCCTACTAGTCCTTTACCTATTGGGGATATCCTACTAGTGCTTTACCTATTGGGGATATCCTACTAGTCCTTTACATATTGGGGATATCCTACTAGTCATTTAGTTATTGGGGATATCCTACTAGTCCTTTAGCTATTGGGGATATCCTACTAGTCCTTTACCTATTGGGGATATCCTACTAGTGCTTTACCTATTGGGGATATCCTACTAGTCCTTTACCTATTGGGGATATCCTACTAGTCCTTTACCTATTGGGGATATCCTACTAGTCCTTTTCCTATTGGGGATATATTACTAGTCCTTTACCAATTGGGGATAGCCTACTAGTCCTTTACCTATTGGGGATATCCTACTAGTCCTTTACCTATTGGGGATATCCTACTAGTCCTTTACCTATTGGGGATATCCTACTAGTCCTTTACCTATTGGGGATATCCTACTAGTCCTTTACCTATTGGGGATATCCTACTAGTCCTTTACATATTGGGGATATCCTACTAGTCCTTTACCTATTGGGGATATCCTACTAGTCCTTTACCTATTGGGGATATCCTACTAGTCATTTAGTTATTGGGGATATCCTACTAGTGCTTTACCTGTTGGGGATATCCTACTAGTCCTTTACCTATTGGGGATATCCTACTAGTCCTTTACCTATTGGGGATATCCTACTAGTCCTTTACCTATTGGGGATATCCTACTAGTCCTTTACCTATTGGGGATATCCTACTAGTCCTTTACCTATTGGGGATATCCTACTAGTCCTTTACCTATTGGGGGTATCCTACTAGTCCTTTAACTATTGGGGATATCCTACTAGTCATTTAGTTATTGGGGATATCCTACTAGTCCTTTAGTTATTGGGGATATCCTACTAGTGCTTTAGTTATCCTATTGTTTTTTCTTTATCAATTATTCCCCATGTATGTGTGCAACATGGATTGCCTTTCAACTAGCTCTCCGCCTCCCCTAAATGTTGAAGCAGTTACAGACCCATGTCTTGTTTACTCAGTATGAATTCACCAGAAGGTGGCAGCAAACCATCTGAAATGCCCTCGACATGTCTCTCTGACATTCAGCTCAAATCAAATCAAATGCATTTGTCACATACACATGGTTAGCAGATGTTAATGCAAGTGTAGCGAAATGCTTGTGCTTCTAGTTCCGACCATGCAGTAATATCTAACAAGTAATATAACCTAAAAATTTCACAACAACTACCTACAAGTGTAAAGGAATGAATACGAATATGTACATATAAATATATAAATGAGTGATGGCCGAACGGCAGGCAAGATGCAGTAGATGGTATAGAGTACAGTATATACATATGAGATGAGTCATGTAGGGTATGAAAACATAAAGCAGCATTGTTTAAGGTGGCTAGTGATACATTTAATTACATTAGATGGCAAGATGCAGTAGATGGTATAGCGTACAGTATATACATAAGAGATGAGTAATGTAGCGTAAGTAAACATTATATAATATAAAGTGGCTAGTGATAAATTGATTACATCAATTTTCCCATTATGAAAGTGGGTGGAGTTGAGTCAGTGTTAGTCACTCAATGTTAGTGGTGGCTGTTTAACAGTCTGATGGCCTTGAGATAGAAGCTGTTTTTCAGTCTTTCGGTCCCCGCTTTGATGCACCTGTACTGACCTCACCTTCTGGATGATAGCGGGGTGAACAGGCAGTGACTCGGGTGGTTGTTGTCCTTGATGATCTTTTTGGCCTTCCTGTGACATCAGGTGCTGTAGGTGTCCTGGAGGGCAGGTAGTTTGCACCCGGTGATGCGTTGTGCAGACCTCACTACCCTCTGGAGAGCCTTACGGTTGTGGGCGGAGCAGTTGCCGTACCAGGCGGTGATACAGCCCGACAGGATGCTCTCGATTGTGCATCTGTAAAAGTTTGTGTTTTTGGTGACAATCCGAATTTCTTCAGCCTCCTGAGGTTGAAGAGGCACTGCTGCGCCTTCTTCACCACGCTGTCTGTGTGGGTGAACCATTTCAGTTTGTCCGTGATGTGTACGCCGAGGAACTTAAAACTCTCCACCCTCTCCACTACTGTCCCGTCAATGTAGATAGGGGGCTGCTCCCTCTGCTGTTTCCTGAAGTCCACGACCATCTCCTTTGTTTTGTTGACATTGAGTGTGAGGTTATTTTCCTGACACCACACTCCAAGGGCCCTCACCTCCTCCCTGTAGGCCGTCTCGTCGTTGTTGGTAATCAAACCTACCACTCTGGGGTCGTCTGCAAACTTGATGATTGAGTTGGAGGTGTGAGTGGCCACGCAGTTATGGGTGAACAGGGAGTACAGGAGAGGGCTGAGAACGCACCATTGTGGGGACCCAGTGTTGAGGATCAGTGGGGTGGAGATGCTGTTACCTACCCTCACCACCTGGGGGTGGCCCGTCAGGAAGTCCAGGACCCAGTTGCACAGGGCGGAGTCGAGACCCAGGGTCTCGAGCTTAATGACGAGTTTGGAGGGTACTATGGTGTTAAATGCTGAGCTGTAATCGATGAACAGCATTCTTACATAGGTATTCCTCTTGTCCAGATGGGTTTGGGCAGTGTGCAGTGCGATGGCGATTGCGTCGTCTGTGGACCTATTGTGGCGGTAAGCAAATTGGAGTGGGTCTAGGGTATCAGGTAGGGTGGAGGTGATATGGTCCTTGACTAGTCTCTCAAAGCACTTCATGATGACGGAAGTGAGTGCTACTGGGCGGTAGCCATTTAGCTCAGTTAGCTTTCTTGGGAACAGGAACAATGGTGGCCCTCTTGAAGCATGTGGGGACAGCAGACTGGGATAAGGATTGATTGAATATGTCTGTAAACACACCAGCCAGCTGATCTGCGCATGCTCTGAGGACGCGGCCAGGGATGCCGTCTGGGCCTGCAGCCTTGCGAGGGTTAACACGTTTAAATGTTTCACTCCCGTTGGCTACAGTGAAGGAGATCCCGCAGGTTTTGGTAGCAGGCCGTGTCAGTGGCACTGTATTGTCCTCAAAGCGAGCAGAAAAGTTGTTCAGTCTGTCTGGGAGCAAGGCATCGTGATCCGCGACGGGGCTGGTTTTCCTTTTGTAGTCCGTGATTGACTGTAGACCCTGCCACATACCTCTCGTGTCTGAGACGTTGAATTGTGACTCCACTTTGTCTCTGTACTGACGCTTAGCTTGTTTGATTGCCTTGCGGAGGGAATAGCTACACTGTTTGTATTCGGTCATGTTTCCAGTCAGCTTGCTCAAGACTTCTGTAATGTTTCCTGAGACTACTCCACAGACAAAACAAATCACTGGAAATTCAACAACGGGCCTTTTCATGAAATAATACAAGTATATATTTGTGTGGAGAGAGAATATTTGTGAGATGATTTGCATACCACCCCAACAGATCCATAGATGGCGCAATCTCTATTGCACTCCACACTGCCCTTCCCCACCTGGACAAAAGGAACACTTACGTGAGAATGCTGATCATTGACTACAGCGCAGAGTTCAACACCATAGTGCCATCTAAGTTTATCCCCAAGCTAAGGAGCTTGGGACTATACACCTCCCTCTGCAACTGGATGCTGGACTTCCCCCAGGTGGTGAGGGTAGGCAACAACACATCCACCACACTGTCCCATCCTATATTCCCTGTTCACCCACGACTGCGTGGCCGCGCACAACCCCATCATTAAGTTTGCCGGTGGTAGGCCTAATCCCTGACGACAATGAGCAGTGTGGTGCCAGGACAACAACCTTTCCCTCAACGTGGGCAAGACAAAGGAGCTTATCTTGGACTACAGGAAACGGTGGGACGGACACACCCCCATTCACATCGATGGGGCTCTAGTGGAGCGGGATGAGAGCTTCAAGTTCCTCTGTGTCCAAACACACCAACAATCGTGAACAGGGCACAACACCTCTTCACCCTCAGAAGGCTGAAAAGATTTGGCATGGGCCCTCAGATCCACCATTAAGAGCATCTTAACTGGCTGTATCACCGCTTGGTATGGCAACTGCTTGGCCTCCAACTGTAAGGTGCTAGAGGATACTGCGTACAGCACATTTAAGTGGCCCTTTGTCCCCAGCACAAGTTGCATCTGTGTAAAGATCATGCCATTTAATCAGTTTATTGATATGCCACACCTGTCAGGTGGATGGATTATCTAGGCACAGGAGAAATGCAAACAAATGTGCATGAGAGAAATAAGCTTTTTGTGTGTATAGACATTTTTCTTGGTTTCATAAGCTGAAATAAGACCCAACACCTTGAGTTTATTTTCATTTAGCAAATATTTTTTGCATTGCTCAACAACAAAAAGTCTACACCGGTTGTTTTCGGTGCATGTGACCATAACATTTTGATGGGTGTTCCTCAGAGAACAGTTGTAAGCTCTGCATAGATAGCGGAACATCAGAAGACATCTGCACTGATGGTGCATGGCAACGCGTTAGAATGACGTAGTCGGTCAGACGCAATCTCTGGCGATTCTCGTGTGTCCTGTAGGCCTGAAGGAGAGCCCCAGGATATCCCAGGCAGACTCTCTGCTCCTGGCTGAGGTGATGGATGAGGCACAGGCAGGTGGGGGTGGTTTACAGCCAGGACTGCCAGTGACCAACAACCGCTTTCTTACACTTTGTTTACTGAAATTGGCATCAATTGGCTCCAAGTACACTCATTTACTTTCCCCAATTTCTTGATATCGTGGAGTCCTTGAAGTATTAAGACCACATTAAGCAAATAAACTGAGGCACATCTGGAGTGTAAATTCTATGTACTGTAGTGTTAACAGTTCGTCAGTGGTGAGTCGCTCCAACACAGCAGAAGGGGCAAGCCGGTCTGAGATGGCATGTACACAAAAGGTTGTCTGACCTTAAAACCCAGCTATCCTCGTAAGACTACCGTAATAACATGACAGGAACAAGACAGGTGCTCATCTCTTTTAATGATTGAAATCCAGTCATGAAGGACAACTCATTACACCATTTAGCATCATGATAGACCTTACACCCTACCATCATAATCAAAGAAGCAGTTGGACATTTAGACACATACACACTAGATCACCGACATGAGCAAGAGAGCAAGTGCAGGAGGAATGAAGAGGTTTGGGGGAGGGGGGGGCAGGTCCAACTCATCCCTTTATCCACCCCCCAGTGCCCTCAAAGACCCTCAAAGTACTGAATTCATACATTCATTTGAGAGAACCATGTAGCAGCTTACATAATGGTTGTTAAGTGCCAACTTAGTTATGACCAAAATACAAATAAATATGAGGGCTCAAAACAAAAAGTAACTGTAGTCAAACTAACATGGACACCCAATACATTATAGGATTTCTCTATGTTAGACAAAATATACGTAGTATTGGATGCCCAGAATCTAAAAATTCACCTTTCACAAAAGTATCATTGTCTACAGCAGATTGGGAGTGTAAAGAAAGCAAGTATACAAAGCACAGTGTAAATACAGACAGCACTACAAGGAGCTATGTTTGGGAGAAGAGTTTAACTGTGACAGGGTCATAAAGAAAAGCTGTTCGCGTCGCCACCATTTTGTTCGCGTTATAGGAATGGGTGTGTTTTGTTTACAAGTTACAGTACAGCAGGCTCTCTTAAGGTGTGCCCTGTCTCCCTCAAAACAGAAGCGCCCGGAACGCGCAGATCGATAGCTCTGCAACCTAGCCTTTCAGTCTGGTTTGAATGTAAGAGTCATACATGGTTTTGTTTGTGTGAATAAATAAAGCCGTTTCTGGTGGGCATACAGATACCCTGGAGATTGGGGTACAGGGGGAGAACAGAACACACCTACATGAGGGGAACCCTGGAGAGGAGTGGATTGTAGTGGGGAGGAGATTTCCTATTGGTCAAGTCACCACCAGGTGTTTGTTTCAGTGAGTCTAAACTGTTGTGGGATATACAAGTCAGCCCTGGTGTTGGGACAGGGGGTGGTGAGCAGAGGGACAAGGGGAAGACAGTGGAGGGGTGAGAAGGGGAAAGGGGGGGTAGTCATAATTCAAGGAACCACGACCACACGCATGGTGTTAGTGTATCCAGAGCCTGGGCGCCAACCGGTCAGGACGATCACCACATCTCCCTCCTTGAAGAACCCTCGCTCCTTTCCTGGAAAACAAAGAGCAGTTGTCAATACCAGGTCTAGCACCGGCGATACCACAGCAAGAAATAAGAGATTATCCAAAGTCAAAGAATGGCACTTGGAGACAGAAACTAGGCTACTACACTGACCTGACAAATCTTTGGGCAGATTGAGTTCAATATTACATTTGGAATGTTTAAAAATGTCATTTTTTTCTGAGACAGCCATGTATGCATTAATCAATTATACAATCAATTTGACTTTGGTAAAAACAATCCAACTACATCAAGGTAATCATTTATTTGAATAGTAAATCTATTGTAAATCAAGATGGAGCCTAGGCCTACTCGCTGGATGCTTTGAGTTGAGCTTCTTTTGGCCGATTTCAGTTTGTCTCCTGGGGCTACAGGTGACAGCTTCCATTTGGGACTTTATTGTACTGATCAACATTTGCAAAGTAACAGCAACCTCCTTTTAAAAAGTGCAAGCTGTTTCTAAGACCGTCATTCATGAGGCACATGCAGTTAGTTCGGCGAGGGAAAGATGATTAACCCAGTGAATGTTTGGTGACAAGCGGCTTTGGAAAAAGGCATATTTTGCATATGATCAAAGTTCTAGGGTAGTGAATTTAAGTTAAGCTGTAAGCTAGCAAGGAAAGTTTGTATCGGTGTGCATCTTTCCCTTTCAAGACAATTCAATATACATCTAGATACACGGGCTCCGATACGTTTAGTTTCAAACTACTTCTGAGAGATTCGAGGAACGAATTGATGCGGTGTGATACGACACTAACATTTGTTGCACACACATTCATTCATTTTCCATTGTAAATTACTTGATGCTGCTAATGGAGCTCATGAGCTGGGCTTCTGAGCTGGGTCTGTCAGAGTCGACTCAAATGCATGCAGTGAAAAAACAATCTAAAAACCAAGGAATTTAATATAAAACAGAATTTGGGAGAAGAAACTAAAAATATTTTATAGGAGTGGTATATTAGAGTGGTTTATTAACCAACTAGGTGGTTCAAGCCCTGAATGCTGATTGGCTGACAGCCGTATACCACAGGTATGACAAAACTTTTATTTACATTGGAAACCAGTTTATAATAGCAAGGCATCAAGGGTTTGTGATAAATGGCCAATATATCACAGCTAAAGGCTGTGTCCAGGAACTCCGTCGTGCATAAGAACAGCCCTTAGCCGTGGTATATTGACCATATACCACACCTCCTCGGGCCTTATTGCTTAATTATTTTACCAGGTATATTGACAGAAAACAGTGCAATATTTTCTCTTGTACACTAATGACACAGAAGAGTTGCAGGAGAGAGGATTAGTGTGCCTATTTGTAACCTAGACTTTGCTTTTTTTAAGTAGCTCTCATGCTACAAAAGGTTGGAGACCGATGATTTAGACCGTTTGGAAGCTAACGGACTGACCGAGCTTCTCTTCTGGTGAACACTAAATACCATAGATATCCAGTTGATCTTACAGCTCATGAAAAGAGATTTAATGGCTGCAGACTCTCACCCATTTCCATGGCAAAGTTGACCCTGAGGTCGACGTCCTCGGCCCAGACGTCGTGGGCAGGCTTGTTGTAGAAGACGGGGAAGATCCCGCGATACAGGTGGGCCTGGCGGGCGGTCTGGCCGTTACGGGTCACAGCAATGATGGGGGCGCGGGGCCTGTACCTGGAGATCAGGTGGGCTGACCTGCACACAGACAACACAGCTGACTCCTTCAGTCAAGGACACACCCAAGGCCTACTGCCATTCCCATTTCAGATACTGGCAATATGGCTTGAACAAAGCCTACATAAAATCTAGAAACGGGGTAGATTTGAAACTTATTAAAATGTATTTCTGAAATATTAGGAAACTAATGATTTGATTAGTGGAGGACCTACTATAGTAAAATAAATATCCATGATGTCAATGGGAGACATGAAAGCGTATGGCTACACTAAGTCTAAGGATTTGTCTCATTGTGAACATTAAACAAGCCACAGTCAAAATTAACAATTCATCCTGTTGGTTCTGTTGGGGGTTACAAAGACAGTCACTCTAGATTGGTCAAACAAAGTCATCACAATGAGAGTTAAAAATAGTTAGGAAAATGTCAAGGTTGAGCAGTCAAAAAGGGTCAGCGGCTGTGAGAGTGAACACAACTCAATAACTACTGCAGTGTTTTGTCAATACAACTGCAGAACCTTCTACCCTGACAAAGTGTATGGCTCTACCAAGGCTGGTGTTCCCAATAATGTTGAGGACTCCTCATAAATAAAGTGTTCTACTTGTATTTATTATCTACAGATCTGTCTCTACGGAGTGGCCTGTTAGAACAACCCAGTTCACTCCAACCCATAACACTCCCCCACCCTGCTCACATTACTGTCTCTACCCATGTGACGTCTATCTGGGACAATGCAACCGTTGCCCACTAATCTAAAGTAGGGGAATAGGATGTTAAGGGTCAGTGTTGCATGTCCCTCTCCTCCCTGCCCGTCCCTCTCCTCCCTGCCCGTCCCCCCCCTCCCTGCCCGTCCCTCTCCTCCCTGCCCGTCCCTCTCCTCCCTGCCCGTCCCTCTCCTCCCTGCCCGTCCCTCTCCTCCCTGTCTTTGTGAGTACAACGAGGGCGCTAGAGCAGCACTTGAATGAGGACTCCACTGCGCCACAGGCCACGGCCTCAGAGGGGTCCCGGGTCAGGTGGGTGGTGCGTCGCAGCTCCTCAAACAGCTGTCTGAAAGGTAGCTGCCTCAGCCTCCCGAGCAATCTGAATGTGAGGGTGGGCCCGGGGCACGAGGGTTACACTCAGTCACACCACCACGAGGCGCGCCTTACACCCGAGGCATGGCAAATGCTTATCCAGTCCTGGTCCAGTTCATTTACGGAGTTAATTAGATGTAACGACTAAAACATTGGCTGTCGATCAGAGGCACTACCAGATATATAAACCATTATAATGAGTCAACTTTCAGTGGTCTCCAGTTTGTTGTGACCGTAAAGACCTGTAAACGCGTGCCATGCCCTTTCATTCAGTCCCTGTCTCTCCCTACTCTGGCTTCTCACAAACCTCCTGAGTCCCCCTCCCAAACAGCCGTGCTACAGCCACCTGCCTACCTTCCAGAGTTAGTGAGCACAATGAACGCAGAGGACAAGATCTTAAAGGAGGCCTCCACGGCGCCGATGGCGATAGCCTCAGCCGGGTCGGTGGAGTGCGGTGCGGCGCGCCGCAGGTCCTCGAACACCTGCCGATGGAACATGGCTGCTTCTGCCTCGCGAGCGATCTGGCACAGGCAAGATGTAGCAGACAGGAAGAACACCAGACAGATATAAGGAAAGAGTGATAGGAGGAGATGAGATGGAAGGTAGGTAGTTAAGGTTGAAAGGAATAGGCGATGGAGAGAGGTAGGCAGAGGGAAAGGAGAGAAATGTAGGTTTAGTCAGAGTGCAGTTTAGTGAGACAAGAACAAAACATACATGTTAAAAACACATCCAAATGGGCCACCGCCGCTAGTCCATTTAGCTATGGCATCTAACACCGCAACACATCACAACATTATAAAATACTAAACTGCTTTTATGATTCTATGGTAAGATTTACATTCCAATACTACATACCACCCAAACTGACTGCTCATTCATTCAAACTAGTTAGCTGTTTAGAGGTTTTATGAGATGGGCAGATGACTATAGTCAACTGGTGTTATAACATGCATGCGTCGCACATGTCAAGAGAGTACAACAGGAAATTAAACAAAACTTTCAAAGTCCAATAAAAAAAACTAAGAGGGAAAACATTCGAAGACCGTAAAAGAGAAGCTGTTAAGAAGAGGCAGAGTTATTCTGAGCCTAATGTCAGTCCTTGAGTAGGACAGTGCTTTCAGCTCACTCTCAATGCATTCTTAGAGGCAAAAAAATGTTTAAGAGTGTGAAGGACATGGTGCTGCAGTGAACTCCTAGGCAGCTGCTCAAGGACTGCTGAGTCACTCCTGCCTGCATCCAGAGAGGAGTGCAGCAGCTGAACTAGAGTCAGCTGTTAAAGGCCTGAGTAGAAGAAAATGAGGGCAGCGTCAGCCAGATTCTCCACCCATGTCCAACACGCTGTACTATTAAAACCTAGTGAGCAACCATTCTATGGATCATTACGACTCAATATAATACCGGCTGAATCCAGATTGCTTTTGCTGACAAACATCACATAAGACATAAAACATGATAAATGTGTAAGTGGAAATGAGTGACTTCATCAGCAACATGACTTCCAGTAGCCCTGACCCTGCTGTTGATAGGTCTATACAGTGTAGGTCAGGTCCAGTGGTAGTCCGGGGCTGATGGCACCCAGACTGAAGGACAGTACTGGAGGCTAACTGTAGGGGGCACTGTCTCACCATGTGCTGTGTGCGGACAGCCTCCAGGGGGTAGTCTCCCTTGGCGGTCTCTCCACTCAGCATGATGCAGTCAGCTCCATCCAGCACGGCATTGGCCACGTCACTGCCCTCAGCGCGGGTGGGCCTGGGCTTCTTGATCATGCTCTCTAACATCTGTGGGAAGGACAGTTCACAATGTCAGGTTACTAACATCACAACAAACTGTGGCATCCCTGTGGAAATAGAAATGTCTCCCGTTTAAAAATAAAAAAAATACAAAAAAGGTGTCACAAGTAAACTGACCTGTGTGGCGCAGGTGATTGGCTTGCCGGCTCTGTTGCAGCGGCCAATCATCATCTTCTGGGCCAGGAACACCTTCTCCGTGGGGATCTCAATTCCCAGGTCTCCACGGGCAACCATGATGCCATCACTGGCTTCCATGATTTCGTCAAACCTGTACAGGGGACGGGAAATCAGATTCAGACGTACTATTCGTATTTAACATTCCTATCGTGTTTACAAACTATGATAAGACATACTGCAGGCCAGTCGAGCACAATTTCTACTAGCCAAGGATCAAAAATCAGCTTGTATTTCTGTGCATTTAATGCAATCACACAGACCTGCGCACTCCCTCGTGATTCTCCAGCTTGCTGATGATCTTGATGTTCTTGCCCTTCTCTCCCAGCACCTTCCTGACAGCGTGCACATCGGCTGCTTTACGGATGAAAGAGGCAAACACCATGTCCACTCCTTGCTCCACGCCGAAGGTCAGGTCAGCGATGTCCTTGTCAGAGACGGCAGGCAGGTCCACAGCAGCACCAGGCAGGTTCACACCCTTCTTACTGCCCAGGGTCCCTCCATTCTCAATCTCACACATCAGGTAGTCCTCACCTGTGGACACAAATTGAAGAGGCGACACCGTTAACATCTCCAGGCTATAAAGAATAGGAAGCTCCATCTGGCCATCCTCTAACCACCCAAAAGTTCAGTAAGTGAGGGGATTCTAGGGCTCATAGATCCTCAAAGGAATTCTCTCTAGTCTATTCAGCGCTTCTTAACTTTTGGGGTAGGGGCAGTATTTTCACATCCGGATGAAAAGCATGCCCAGAGTAAACTGCCTGCTACTCAGGCCCAAAAGCTAGAATATGCATATAATTAGTCGATTTGGATAGAAAACACTGAAGTTTCTAAAACTGTTTGAATGATGTCTGCGAGTATAACAGAACTCATATGGCAGGCAAAAACCTGAGAAAAATCCAACTAGGAAGTGGGAAATCTGAGGTTTGTAGTTGAAGTGATTGCCTATCCAATATACAGTGTCTATGGGGTCATATTGCACTTCCTAAGGCTTCGACTAGATGTGAACAGTCTAGAACATTGTTTCAGACTTCTGTGAATGGGGAGAGAATAAGAGCTGTTTTAGTCAGGTGTCTGGCAGTCGGCCATTATTTTAGTTGCGCGCACGGCCATGAGCACGAGCTCAGTTCTCCTTCCTTTATGAAGACAAAGGAATTGTCCGGTTGGAATATTTGAAGATTTACAATAAAAACATCCTAAAGATTGATTCTACACATCGTTTGACATGTTTCTACAAACTGTAATAGAACTTTTTGACTTTGTCTGGACTTGTGTGTGCCTTCTGCATTTGGAATAGTGAACCTAACGCGCGAACAAAATGGAGGTATTTGGACATAAAGATCAACTTTATCGAACAAAACAAACATTTGTGGAACTGGGATTCCTGGGAGTGCATTCTGATGAAGATCAAAGGAATATTTATAATACCATTTCTGACTTTTGTTGACTCCACAACATGGCGGGTATCTGTATGGCTTGTTTTGGTGTCTGAGCGCTGTACTCAGATTATTGCAAAGTGTGCTTTCGCCGTAAAGCTTTTTTGAAATATGACACAGCGGTTGCATTAAGGAGAAGTGCATCTTTAATTCTATGCATAACAGTTGTATATTTTATCAACGTTTATGATGAGTATTTCTGTAAATTGATGTGCTCATTCACCGGAAGATTTGGAGGCAAAACATTTATGAACATTACACATGTAAAATGGGGTTTTTGGATACAAATATGAACTTTATCGAGCAAAACATACATGCATTGTGTAACATGAAGTCCTATGAGTGCCAGGTTAGTGATTAATTTTAGCTGCATTTCAGGTTGACGCCTCTCCTTGCTTGGAAAATGGCTGT
Organism: Salmo trutta; assembly: GCF_901001165.1. Taxonomy (NCBI): domain Eukaryota; kingdom Metazoa; phylum Chordata; class Actinopteri; order Salmoniformes; family Salmonidae; genus Salmo; species Salmo trutta. Next base: position 16,685,604 of record NC_042968.1, read on the forward strand.
GTGGTTTTTCTTGTCTAGGTGCTGTCCTAACAATCTAATGCTATGCTTTCGCTGTAATGCCTTTTTGAAATCGGACACTGTGGTTGGATTAATGAGAAGATTATCTTTAAAATGGCGTATAATACTTGTATTTGTGAGAAATTTGAATTATGAGATTTATTGTTTTGAATTTGGTGCTCTGCTATTTCACTGGCTGTTGGCGAGTGGGACGCTACCGTCCCACATAGCCCAGAGAGGTTAAGTGGGAGCCAGACATGAACTCACCGATCTCCTTGACCTGGAGGGACACGAGTCCATCGTCGATGTAGATCTTGCTGCCCTGCTCCACCACCCTGGTGATGTTCTTGTAGTCCAGCCACAGATTGTCTTCATCACAGTTGTCCTGATAGGCATCATCCAGGGTCAACTTGATCATGTTGCCCTTCTTCAGCTCCACCTCAGATGTGCCACTCTGACACGCACACAGAAAGGACCATGGATGAGTCTCAATAGGAACCACGACTATGGGTGTTCAACCACTCAATGAAGTAAAAGGAGTTTGAAATTGGTCAAGAAAAATCTTTCACCATACCAATCTCAAGCATGAAGTAGTCCAAAATATGTAGGAAATGTAAACTTTGTTGTATATTTGAGGTTGAAGGCAGCTTATGAAATTTGCAATTCCACAGAAATTTCAGGCTTGATTTGGTCTTAAAAAAAAAAAGGATCAACACCTACAAAAATGTCTATTAACTATAATCCTAATTTCCCGTTGCTGCAGTATCATTTTCCTGCTGTAGCAAACTGGCTCAAATTAAGATCCCACATCTGTACTCAATATTTTGTACAACAAAATGTGTAGTAAACATTGGATAGGGCCTCTAATCAGTTGGTGTGCTGGGAACATGGAAGTTGATTGGTTCTACTCACTCCCTTGATAAGTCCAGTCCTGATCTCAGGTCCCTTGGTGTCCAGAGCGATGGCCACGGGGCGGTAGTGGATGCTGCCGGCCTCAAAGCTCTCACAGGCCTCACGCACATTCTTAAAGGTCTCACCGTGGTACTGAGGAACAGAGAATAGAATTTAAAAAATCATTTTCTATAAAAAAAAATAAAATAAAAAAGGAAATAATTTTTTGAACAGGCTTTTAACAAACACTAAAGCAACAACGCATCAGCCAGACATTGACATTTTATTTCAGTGACGACGTGAGATGGCCCAGGGAAAACTCATGGAGGGTGGAAACCTAATGTAGGTGTAATGAGTCACAACTGAGCATAATCAGCTGACAACATACTGTATCGGGGCATAAACGTGAGAAATATGACTGCAATCAAGGATGTGGTCTAGACAACTGTAGGTCAAACATCTAGCTACCCTCTATAGTCTTTTAAAATAAAAATTAAGAAATGCCTGCCCACAAAGTTTAAGCTCACAAATCAAACAAGGAAAACCACTTAACACCCACCAAATCTGGTGAATTTAAGCTCTAATGCTGTTAACTGCATGTCTCAACTCCCAATGAGAAAGATGCACCCATGTCAGTAGCGCGAGTCACGGATCAAGTGGCGCTTGCAGTCCTCCACTTAGGAAATCACCTCACAATTCAAATGTTTCAGTTTAGACAGAATATTCATTTGACTTTGCTGCCTAGTGTGCTAGCTAGGAAGTGGGTCTATAGTTTCATTAAATTTGCCATGACAAAAAGGCTTGTGGAAAAAGCAACTCCCTCACAACCCTCATCATTGAAGGTATAGTTTGCCAAAAATAACACTTGACTACTATAGAAAGTTGAGGTGATAAATAATCCACATCATTAATACCTCTTCTCAGCAAGTTAAAGAGAAAAGCAAGTTTGAGTTCTGCGATTTAAAATTTGTTTATATTCAGCAGGACTTTAATTCACCAGACACTATGGGGCGGCAGCGTAGCCTAGTGGTTAGAGCGTTGGACTAGTAACCGAAAGGTTGTATCCCCGAGCTGACCTTCTGCCCCACTGTTCCTAGGCCATCATTGAAAATAAGACTTTGTTCTTAACTGACTTGTCTAATTAAATAAAGGTAAAATAAATAAAATATTTGCCAAAAAGTTAATTTCATACCCAATGTTGGAGTGAAAGACAATTCAATTTACGGCATGTGCAAATGTAAAACCAAATACATTGGACAAGTAACCATAATCTTCAGGCATGTGAAAACTGCTCCCAACCTGCCAGATGGGCAAGTACCCATGAGATCTTAATGTCAACCCCTTATTCATGCCTAGTCCCTATTCAGATTAGGCTCCCACAGCGCAATATCCTTTAGTTGTAAACACGTGTGGTTAACATGAAACCTTATTCACAGACAGTAAATGTCCAGGTCATACTCAAGAGAACACGGTTTACAAAGAGTTAAATATGCTACTACAACCTGCCTGTCCACATGTACATTACAACTACACTAATGGTCTTGAGTGGCAGTGCTAGCATTGCCCTTGGAGACAGCTGCCCCAGATGGCTCATGGTGCTTCTCCCCATCTGGGTAACGTAACCTGAGCTTTACCTAAGCACTTAATTGGTAGGTAATCACACAGGGCTTCATTTCCATTCTCTCCTTCCCAGTTATACTGCACTGCTGTTACTGTATCACCACAAACAGCCTTGGCATCAAGGGGAGCCAATAGTGCAGTGCCAAATTACACCAAGATAGCTACATTCCAGCATATGCCTTAGAGCAGCTAGTCAGACGAAGCCAGGTCTAGTTTCAGAAAGAAGAAATGTAATAAATAAAAGATGTGGAAGTGGCCTTCCTAACATTTTGATAAGCCTCCATGACAGCACAGCCAGTAGACAGACAAGATGACAAGGTGAGCGGCTCAGGCCCCCTGCCTGAGAGTAGCAGGTTAAGACAGAGGCCTGGTAAGTGACCTCTACTGAACAGGGAATTGAAGCAGGTGACAGTGTGATGAGTGACGCAACCGGTTGCTCCAGGCCTGCACCCTGGGTGGTGTGATAAAGCTACAAGAGGAAGGCACAGATTAAGAATTTAGAGATCTTCTGAAGGTAGCTGATACTTTGCAAAGCAGCATGTCTGAGAGACTATGATGACATTGGAGCAAGGAGGCGGTCAAGATGGCAGCTTGAACAGACGTTTTAGCGAGCTGCGCACCATTCATGTCCATGCGATACCAAAACAAAAAGCTAGTCGTTCTATTGCTAAACAAAAGAGGAACGTTCTTAGACAACTGCCATAACTATGCTTGCCCTATGGATAATCTCACGCTTTCAAAGTCTGTTGAAGATAACGAGTTCCCCTCTTTAACCGGTTACTCCGTGCAAACCTCCACCCTCCAAAAAACCCAACAGGGATTGACAGCTTGGCTACCCTCTCCTTACTCATCAACTCCAGGTCTGACGCCATTGAGAAAATGGTAGGTGCAAACACCATGGTAATCGAAGGCTGGAGTTTGCATGTGGTAAAATCAAGGATGTGAAAATGAGTGGCTACAGTTGAAGAGTGTGGAAAAGAATAATGTCTACCATAAATGTCACTGATCTGCAGCAATACACAAGATGGATCCTGAGACTACGTCATGCCCGAGGTGGAGAATGAGGATGCGCGACGCTATCCGTATCTGCCAAGAAGTTACACCTGCAGAGAAGGACAAAGTCGGTGATACTGTCGGCAAGAAGCAACAGCAAAACGATTCAAGGCCAAATCATCCTCCTCTTCACTGCCAGATTCTACAGGGATGCTGTCTGGAAAGCTGCTAGGAAGAACATGTCTGCATGTCGCCAAGCATCTCAGCCTGGATGACATAGAAACGAGGAACAAGTTATGGCCAACAATCAAGAAAGCACAAAAGGAGTGAAATCCTGCCTACGTCAGAAGACGAAGCTTCATCAGTTTGGAAATCCATATTCCTCCCTAGAACCTCACCTGCAGGAACAAATTGATGGTTTCGGCCATGGTATTCTCATTTTCCTTGTAATGACTACCTAACAAGCATTGGGTGAAAATTTTCCAGACTACTCAGGTACCGCAATCATTTAAGTTTTTTTTCCTTGTATGACCAGATGGCAGCCTATTTTGTTCACAAACACAAAGAACTGAAAGTTGGATTTATTTTTTTATGCATACAGATCTGCTCTGACTTACTTTACACTGTTATTGTTCTACGTGGTTATTAATACTTATTTGTAAGTGAGAAAGGTCTCATGTACACACAGTACCATGCAATTTGACACCTACTCAAGGGTTTCTTTATTTTTACTATTTTCTACCAGGTAGAATAATAGTGAAGACATCAAAACTATGAAACACATACACACCTACAATTAAGGAAGCTCCTTTCTAAACATTATCCTGCCAACCACTATATGAAGAAGTTGCAGAAAAACACCATTACAAAAAGGTACAATTTGAATTAACCACCCAAAACAGTGTTGCATCTTTTTTGGCATTGTATCCATGTAAGGAATCTGTGGTAAGATATCAGATTTATAATTGAACACATGAAGATTTTACACTATTATGGAGAGATGTATTACATGGATTATTTACCTACAATAGAAATAAGTTGAAACAATATGTCATTAATTTCATTATTCTTTTGGCCAAATGTCATATTCAAAATGTAAATTTACATACACAACATTCTTACAAAAAGATATAGAACTATATTTTAAGAAAATTAAATACTCTACTAACAAAAAAGTAGAGTTAGAATTCATGCATACACTTAGAATTCTGTTAGAATTCTAAGTGTATGCATGTCCCTTAAGGTCCTTGTGTAATCTGATATTGTACCCCCTAACCCAATTGTCGTGTGTGAGATAGATAGATCTATCACACGCACACAGTCGTCCCCCCCATGTATTGATTTATTGTTTTAAAAACAGTAACCTTGGTGCAGCTAAACTTGACCTAAACCTCAACAAAACAGCCTGTGTGGGTTTGTGCTACTCAGTAGGGCTGGGAATTGCCAGGGCATCGCGATATGATAACAATACTTTGGTGCCGATACGATATGTATCACGATTCGATACTGTGATTTTATTGCAATTCAATGTTTCAAACATATTGCTCACCATATGTCTGCTGCAGAGGGGCAAGTGGGCGCAATGAGAAACCTGTTTTGATCAGTCATTGAAATAAGTGCTGAAAAGCTAGGAATTAAAAATAGATGTTTTGGTGCAGTTTCAGCCAACTAGTGCAAAAATAGAGAATTACATATCAGGATATTATTTTCACGATGTATTGGTTTGACTATCGACTCCCCCCCTCACTACTACTACTATTCAGATATATACAGTTTAGGTCTGGATCCAGTCTGATCATCCTCCACTGCAGCAGTCTAGGTGTCTAGACATGCTTGGGAACCCACCTCGTGAGATCCATGGGAGAAGTTCATGCGAGCGATGTTCATCCCAGACTTGATCATCTCCTTAAGCATGTCCACAGAGCGAGAGACTGGCCCTGTTATGACATAAGGGTTAGAGGTCGGGTTTAAACATCAGTATACATACACACACTAGAGTGATGTCATACAGTAGGTATTTCACAGCATCATCCTATAGTAGAGGGTCTTTGATGTAAAAATAGTATAGGCCTACAGACATTTGAAAGCAAGCATCCATTGTGTGTGGCGATATACCATATACCGGGGTATTTGGAAATAGCCACGGGATGGTTTTTTAATACTGTTGAAACTATTTAAATATTTGTAGCTACTTTAAGTAAATACATGCAGTCAATTTGTGATGAAGAATTTCACCCGTTACATAATTTTCTCATTATGAAACTGGTGTTTACAAGCAAACAAGACCATAGCCTTGTGAGTCACTCACTGTTGTGCAGCACGCACCAGGTGATCTAGTTACAGTATGGAATTCACAACTAAATGTTTGTTATCTAGATATCTTCTACCTATTAAGTTAATGTGCTAAATGCTATGCAGTTGGTTTGCTAATTTAGTAGCTAGTTATCCCATCTTCAGCTAGATGGCTGTCTGTCCTCCAAATAGTTCAGGTCAGAGACATTTGGCAATGCATTAATTAGCATTTCACATATACCCGTTAGCATTGCTAACCTTCAAATTACAGAGGCTTAGTGGAGTTTGAAAATAGCAGCCCTTGTGTTCAGTGCTGGTATTACCAAATATCCCAGATGGCACAAGGTCAGTATGAAGGTAAGACAATCTGGATACCGTCCTAGCCTAGTATGTGTATAGCCACTGACCAATAGTGCAGATGATGCCAGTGTTGCGGGCGGTGGTGGGCTCAGAGTCAATGTCCAGCAGGCACATGTGCTCCAGGAAGGTGTCGGCCATGGCAGCGCCGAGCTGCTGCGTCTGGACGAAGGCAGAGCCCATGTCTTGAGACTTTGAACCGGGCATGATTGCAGAATTTGAAGAAGTCCTGGAAAAGGAGGAGATATGAAGGGCATACTACTAAGACAGTAAGGTGCTAATGGTTCACTCAATTCAGTGTCGCCAATCTCGGGCATCATCAGGTTATGGATTGTACTGCCACATTAAACACAGAGGACCACACTGGTTCATGAAACCATCAACTTTAGATCCACCAGTCTACAACACTGAATAGCCTCAGGAATTAGCACACAACAGCTTATTGGAGGCACAGTGTGTGGCTTTGAATCAACGGACATCTGTGCAAATAACAGTTTGTTTGGAATGAGGAACCCATTCAAAAGAGGACTACATCTGAAAAAACATGAAGTGTGATTGAAACCCTTCCCTGCTGGTTCTCATGCTGCACCATAGACAATAAAGACATGGGCCTAAATACAATTGATCTATAATATAGCCTGGGCTACAGTAACATTCCACAGCATTCTTTCACTGAGAAGCACATTGAGCTGTTTGCACGTTGTGTTCTCCCGAGTCACCCATGGCAACCGCAGCCCTGACTGGCACAGTGCTTCATTACTTCCTCCAACCCGGGACAGGTCACTTTCAACATGGTTCAATACAGAGCTGTTGAAAACAATGGGACATTGAGAAGGACTGCATGAAACCCAATAGGTTACTTCATAGCACCATAAAGTTATCTTGCTCAAGAGTCAAAACACTTCCCTTTGAGTGTCCGTCTTGACAGTATAACCCAACAAGCTCTTTTTACAGGTACTGTAGTTCAGGCCAAATTCTCCATGGCTTTAGGGCAGGCTAAAAAACTACTTTGAGAGAGTGTGGAGTCTGATGCAACTCTACAAGCTGCGATAGGGGCTCTGTTGCCATGGTTATGTTGTAACCCAGGAATGTGGCAATAGAGAACATACCACAGACAGAAGGTATGTATGACAAGGGGGATCCCTGGAGGACTGCCCTGGAGACAAGACAGGGTTACCAAACTAGACTAGTCTAAACACTAACCAGTGTAGAGTTGACTTTCACCCAGTCTAAATTATAGAGTAACACTCACATGAACAGAGAACACGCTCACTGATTGCTTCAAGGTGGAGCTTCTAGGAAATACTAAGCTTTCTAATAGGCTACATCTGTTAGTCTAACTTGTTGTGGTGAACAGATGCCAGTTGCACTAGTCTGGCGGACCTTTAAGACGCTACTTAAAAAAACTGATTAGAATCTGCAGAGTGCATAGGGACAGAGAGAGCATGTTATCTTCCTCAGTAGCCCTGCTTACTGCACAGCACAATCTTATCACATATTTCCCCTCAGAATTACTAATCTAGCTTGAATTAGCCGAGGCTAAATTTGTTTGCCTAACATTTGCATTAGCCAATGTATTCTCATTCATTTGGCTACAGATTCTCCTCTCTGCCAGTAGGCCATTTCAGCAGGGCTGGGAATTTCCTGGGACCTTAGGATATTATCACAATACCTATCACAATTCTATATGTATTGCGAGTCGATACTGTGATTTTCTTGCGATTTGATGTTCCAAACATATTGCTCACCATATGCCTGCTGCAGAGGGACGAGAGAGGCATAAGAAAACAAGTGCTCAGTCATGAAGGAAAAAGCTCTGAAAACAAATTGGCTGCCTATTTAAAGAGATGGAGAACAGGCTATGAAGGAAAAATACTGGAGTTTCAGTACAGGTACAGCCAACTAGCACAAAAATAATATTGCGATATTGTCAAACGCTACATTGTCAAAAATAATATCCTGATATGTAACTGTATCGATCACCCCCACCCCACTACTATTTAGGGCAGGCTACCCTCTAGAACCAGACCTACACTCAGCTCATCTCTTTCAGTGTGTAAATGAATCGTGACAGGGCTCTGCCACACAGCAGCAAAACCAATAGGTAGCAGCTCAGTGACATCACAGAGCCTCAAAGGCAGCAGCCCAGTGTTGTACGTGAGCACGGTCACATCCTGCTCTCTCCAGACTCCCAACTGCGTACACAGCAGGGGCTGGGGTGGAGCCCAGACAGAGCACAATGTAGACTGCAGAGGGAGGCTGCTGAACAGAAATCATACAATGTCTCGTCTCAAATGAAGCCTAGATTCTTATCCCTGAACACACTGTTTATAGTAGCTTGCAGAAAGCCTAACAGTGATTTTATTTGTATGGGGGGGGGACATGTCAAGTGCCAACAAACTCAAGAGGTTGCCGATATCAAGTTCAACATTTGCACATTGAAATCAGTGCCATACACTACATAAAATGCATACAGTGTCACTTTCAATTGCTGTTTATATGGTCACTGGTTTTATTCCCACGATATCAACAGGGACTAGTTTGGAACTATACTACAGCCTCTGATGGAGTCCTGACATGACCCAGCTATGCTTCCTCAGGAAACCCCCCCTACCTGGTTACTAACACACAGCTAGGTTGATGATGGATCACCAAAAGATGCTCTACAGTCCAAGGCCATGCCAATCTGAGCCACCCTTTATGCCTGTGACAAAGATGTAATGTAAGGGTTGACCTGGGGCCAATGACTCACACCAGTAATAGACATGCATCTGGGTCACTTAGGTTTAACTTTAGAGCTGCTCTGCTGCTATCAATCCTCTCCAAACCCTTCCAACAGCACTGCTCACTGGAACCGAATATGCTTCCCCGCTCTCCATGCCCTTCCGTTTACATCCTCCATGCCTACGTACTGCCCCCTCACCCCTTCCCCTCGCTTTCCCTCACAAATTTGCACACACTGCGATGTCTCCACTGCGCATTGGCAACATAGCCAGAGGTTGCCTTAAAGATGACACCCTAGGAGCAGCCATGATGACACTGACGTAGCCTATAATCCTACACTGGTGACCTCGAGAAGCCTAGCTCTCCCCCTGCGCTACATTGATTGAGTCAGTCTCGTCATTCAGCTATGTGACGTACCGGTAGACCTTTCTGTTCTTCCTGTGGACGTACAAGAACGCAGCTGCTACAGACCTCCAGAGGATGCCCAGCCTGTGTGACCCCCGGTCCCCACAGAACACAGCAGGAACAGCAGCAGAGCTAACCGGACAGGCAGGAACTCCTGGTAGAATGACTTGCCTGCCTACGCACAGCTCAGGAATAAATCCTCTTCTCTTCAGTGAGGATAATGTGCTGCAGCACACACAGTCCAGGCTGCTGCATCCATGGAGCAGGTTGCGTGCCCTGATACTGCAGATATACATGAGACAGTGTGCTGTGGTAAACGATGTTGGCAGCACTAGGTCATATCACCCCTAAGGCTCTAAAATGGTGGATGTGTATTCTAATAATGAACACAGGGTAAGCCTGTGTAGAAAACAAAGTGCTAGCCTGGGATTAGTGCATTGCATCATGCTGCAATGGGGTGGCAGTAGTCATTCATTACTGGTCAGGTGACACCGTTGCATTCTGTGCTGCATTGCATTACACAGCAGAAAGTATCCAAGTTCTGTTGCACTGCAGCCTAGCGTTACGCAGCACCTGTAGGTACTATGCTAGTCTCACATTGCCAGACATAGCCAAGAGCAGGAGGCAAGGCTACCACTATGCATGACAGACTGCATGGAAGTGACACCAGCTGCAGCAGGACTATGCAGAAAAACAGATGCAGTCACTGTAGGCCTTCACCCCAAAACACTGCATCAGGTTAAGGACAGTTCACAGAGGAGCCATGGCTATATTTGTTCTTACTCAACTCTCAATAGCAGTTGAGTAGGAGACCGGGAGTATGCTATGCAAAATAGTGAGTCATATGTGGGGTTTTCAACCTGGGGATTCTGAGTCCTTATTCACCTCATTGAGAACAAACTTCAGAGGAAGAGGTGCCTAGTCATTCTCCCCGTGCACCGTTAGGGGCTATTGCATGATATAACACTCTGGAAAGTTACAGCAGGAAATGACTAAAAGGTGACACCATAGTGGGAGTATTTTAGACATTTACTGTGGGGCCTGCAGCTTACATGCTCCCACCCCAGCACTCTGGGTATGCAGACTGCCAGATAGCGCATCTCGTAGGGGTGTGAGAGGCCTAGGTTATAACATATACTTCAGTGCCCTATGTTGGGACATACCATAGTATAGCCCAGCCCCTCCTGTCCCCACTGATAACACAAGATTCCTAACCTACTGAGAAGTGCTACTATGCCCAAGCACACCAAAATAGAAGCCGGCTCCCTCAAGTGACCTGGCTGATACTGTGTAAAGTATAGGGCCAGGGTGGCTTGTATTGCCTCCTACACAGGGCTCTGGGCCAGAACAATCTGTTACATAACAATGGCTGAGCATCTCAGGAATAGTCCTAACCAGACTTAGGAGCACTAAACCTTAATGTGAAGCCTAAATTAGTTCTGAGACTGACTAAGCATACATTTCTGATGTGAAATTTGCTAATTGTTCAAGTTAGTCTAGGCAGGCTCCATAAAAAAAAGGAAGGCCTACATGACCATTTGATTTGGGAGCTGGGAGAAATGGAAGAACTGACCAAGGTCAGGGTTTGATGGAGGCTAGTTGATAGAAAGAGCTATAGTATTGATGTATGACTAGTCAATAAACAGGCACTACAGTGGAGGGATTCTAGGTTGCACTGATTCTCCCCTCCCAGTGTCAACAAAGCCAATCCATTGTGACATATTTAGGGCCATATAGAAAGTAGTTTCTCTGTCTGCGTTCTCCGTATCGCAGATTTTATAGGGCCCTATACTTTGAAATGTCAGTGAGGCCACACTACTGCAGTAAAGGTGCTTGTTGAGACTTAATCCCAACAAAAGGACACCAGACCACTGAAAGTCAGTGCGAATAACAGTTTTGTTCAGGAGGCCGGGTGGACCGCACATATCTGATTAATTAACCGGTAGTTTTAATAATAAGTTGGTAGCATGAGAATGGTCGCAGTCATCTTTTGGCAGCACCATACATCCACTAATGCGCCACAGAGCACGTTTCCATCTCTGCGTCACAGTTTCACGAATTTAAGATATTGCGAAGAGAAACTGGCCAATGGAATTCCAAGTTCACCAGGCAACCACACCCACCACGCGAGACAAGACAAACGCTCGTATTTTACTATTCTCCCCGCTTTAAAATACATGTTTTAGACTGATACCGTGTTAGTTCATGACAAATAACACCACTCAGAAAAATAGTCATTAAGTAGTAAGTTCACCTGTATGAATAGTTAACTTGAGAAAGCTGCATCACACCGAGTTAGTCACTGACAAACGACACCATTCTTTGTATGACTACAACACCACATGGTTTGCGGTTTAAGAAGGTTCAAAGTGACCACTGCTATTACCTCTTACTATCTAGACAGTTTTCTTTCGGAGTACATCCACTGCTTGGACTATGTCACTAAAGAAACCAGCTGGCACCACAGAATATGTGACCGTCAAATGAATAAAAGGGCCATTTGGTGACAGAAGTCCTGCAAAACAAGCGTACATCATGTCATTAGCTAGCTATAGATGTTGTGACGAGACTCACCTTACTCGGATGAACAACTGCTAGACTGACGTATTTCTCTTACACCCAGCTGCTCAAGGTGATCTCCCAAACTCAACCGGAACTCTTTTGTTGTCCGATCCATCACGTATCCTTCCGCGATAAAGAAGTAGGTCGCTATTCAAATTATATCATGAATTCAATCGAAATATATGGTTTCGATAATTCATACGTAATTTAGAATGTATTTATGTATGATTTCTGATGTATTCTTTAAAGAAGAAAAAACACCTTGGAACTATAAACCATGGGGATGTTTACATAAAGGAACGTAACGAAAGTGCGGTGATGCGATACCGCTGATGTCCAATCAGGAACCTGAGAAGCATCTCTGAATCATGGGGCCGACATGTGACTCAGGGATGCGGTATAATTTCTTGAACATCGGAATGGGTACCATAGTCTTATATTCAGTTACCTGCATTTCAGTGACACTATGCTCAATCTCACTGTATAGTCAATACTTATGCCCATCATGGTTGTTGGAGATGTGAAAATCCCAGGAAAGACACCAAAAGATGCACGTACATCCTCGAAGCCGCAGTGCCTCATGGGCACCATGCACCATGACTGAAAGGTTAAATTATTGTGTAAGTAACAAATATGTCAGAAAATGATTGTGTCTCACTATCAAACAAATCAGTACTTCTCCCCTTTCCAGTCTCCACTCCTCTCACCCACACACATAGTATCTGATGATAATGACGACGACATTTTACATAATTGTAGTTACCACCACCACTAATCATGCAAGGCAGTTCCACAACATGTCACTTTAACAGTTTGCATTTTCATTCAAAGAATTCAGAGGGGTCTGTCAGCAGCACCAGTATAACCACAGATAAAAGAATCAGCCAGTATCTTTGGTATAACAGTTCAGGATGAGATGATTTATAATCAACAGCTCCCTCTGGTGTTCATTATGAAGAAGAGATTAGCTGAGGCTTAGCTTGCTGTTGCTAAACTACAGTTGAATATTCCTTCCCCCAGCACAAACCTTTCATAGTTTCCCTCTAACCTTTTCTCTTACTTTTATATCATGCAATATATTTTTGGTAAAGTAGTTATATAAACAAAAACCCTTTCACTCAATCTGAATTGTTGAATTCCTACTCAACTCAAGCTCTTATCACAGATGGGAGTGAGACTACATGTCCTGCCTAACCCTCATCAAGCCAAGTTAGAGGCAAATTCCTACCTGTTGTCACTGTGGAAGTGTTCTAACTGTAGGGATTGTCTACATGTCATCATGTACACCATTCAGTCCTGGAATGTAACCCCTCCCTCTCTGTCCCCTCCTACAGTAGTCCTCACCTGATCTCAACGGTAACGTTGCTGCAGCTGCTGCCACTGCCCATGTTGGCTTCTCCCTGGCCCCGGCCAGACTCTGGCTGTGTCCTGCACTCTGCTCTGCTCCCTCAGACCAATGGACACCTGCCCAGGTGAGGGACATTCCCTCCAACCCAATCACCTGGCCACACTGGCAAAGCCCCCACCTGTCACAGGGCATTATCGTCTCACACACCACAGCCATGAGGTACAGTAAGATAACCCTCACCCTGGTGAAATCCTCAGTCAAATCCTATAGATGTATAGATATTAGATAAGAGCTGTGATGATATATTCATATTTTGATTTGTCAGATTATATGTTGTCTGACTATGATGATAGTTTATTTTCATATAATGTAAAATCTTCAAGTTTTTATAATTTTTCATTGAAGTGATTATATTTTTTTAAAGACCTAGAACAGCAGTATTCACTGCAGAACTATCTATTCTGTGTCTATGGCAAGTCTCCCCTGTATGCATGGAGCTAGAGCCATCCTCTGAGAAGGTGTGTACACTTGTCCTGTATAATTATGTCTATTGAAAGGGTCATGCACTGTGCAGTAGAACTGAGTAGATTAAATGATTATGGCATGCTCCCCCACCATAGGCTCTTGAAGTACAGTGCATTCGTAAAGTATTCAGACCCTTTCCCTCTTTCCATATTTTGTTATGTTACTGCCTTGGATTAAATAAAAAATGTCCTCATCAACCTACACACAATATCCCATGATGACAAAGCGAAAACAGGTTTTTAGAAATGTTTGCAAATGTATTAAAAATTAAAAACAGAAATACCTTATTTACATAAGTATTCAGACTCTTTGCTATGAGATTCGAAATTGAGCTCAGGTGCATGTTGTTTCCATTGATTATCCTTGAGATGTTTCTACAACTTGATTGGAGTCCACCTGTGGTAAATTAAATTAATTGGACATGATTTTGAAAAGCACACACCTGTGTATATAAGGTCCCACAGTTGACAGTGCATGTCAGAGAAAAAACCAAGCCATGAGGTTGAAGGAATTGTCCATAGAGCGCCGAGACATGATTGTGTCGAGGTACAGATCTGGGGAAGGGTGCCCAAAAATTGTCTGCAGCATTGAAGTTCCCCAAGAACACAGTGGCCTCCATCATTCTTAAATGAAAGAAGTTCGGAACCACCGAGACTCTACGTAGAGCTGGTTTCCCGGCCAAACTGAGCAATTGGAGGAGAAGGGCCTTGGTCAGGGAGGTGACCAAAAACTCTGACAGAGCACCAGAGATCCTCTGTGGAGATGGGAGAACCTTCCAGAAGGACAACCATCTCTGCAGCACTCCACCAATCAGGCCTTTATGGTAGAGTGGCCAGGCGGAAGCCACTGACTCCTCAGTAAAAGGCACATGACAGCCCACTTGGAGTTTGTCAAAAGGCAGGAATCTCAGGAATCTCAGACCATGGGAAACAAGATTCTCTGGTCTGATGAAACCAAGATTGAACTCTTTGACCTGAATGCCAAGCATCACGTCTGGAGGACGGTGTTGGCAACATGGTGGTGGCAACATCATGCTGTGGAGATGTTTTTCAGCAGCAGGGACTGGGAGACTAGTCAGGATCGAGGGAAAGATGAACAGAGCAAAGTACAGAGAGATCCTTGATAAAAACCTGCTCCAGAGCGCTCAGGACCTCTGACTGGGACAAAGGTTCACCTTCCAACAGGACAACAACACTAAGCACACAGCCAAGACAATGGAGGAGTGGCTTCGGAACAAGTCTCTGAATGTCCTGTAGTGGCCCAGCCAGAGTCCGGACTTGAACCCGATCGAACATCTCTGGAGAGACCTGAAAATAGCTATACAGCAACGCTCCCCATCCAACCTGACAGAGCTTGAGAGGATCTGCAGAGAAGAATGGGAGAAACTCCCCAAATACAGGTGTGCTAAGGTTGTAGCGTCATACCCAAGACGTCTTGATGCTGTAATCGCTGCCAAAGGTGCTTCAACAAAGTACTGAGTAACCGAGTGCCTTGCCTAGTTAAATACAAAATAAATAAAAAATGAAAGGGTCTGAATACTTATGTTGAATAATTAAACTTGCAAAAATTTCTGAAAGCAGTTTTTGCTTTGTCATTATGGGGTGTTGTGTGTAGATTAGTGAGATTATTTTTTAAATCCATTTTAGAATAAGGCTGTAATGTAACAAAATGTGGAAAAAGTCAAGGGGTCTGAATACTTTCCGAATGCACTGTATGTTCTATATTTGTCTTCAGGCAGAAAACTTTACATGGGTCACTGCGCTTTGGAATTCCTGCCATAACATATCAGCAAAGAGTGAGACAGCGCTCCTTACTAAGAGTGGACACAGAGCAGAGCCAAACGGACAGTTCATCCAGAGCCTAATCTGTCCATTATATTGGTCAGTACTTACCACGATGCAGGGAGCTAACCAGGGTAAACACTGATTAAGACCGTTGCACAGAGGCTAATTGCCATTGTCTCAGATGCTGACTCAGCCACTGTACGATTTCCTAAACAATATGCTGCTCTCTAATTGCTATACACACTGCAATAAATAAAATACTGTACAATTTCTTCTACATTTCATGAGTTTATTAGAATGTAATGTGTTTGGTGGTTTTGTTCCTGAGGTTTCACTGTATATATTTTTTTTATTTCATCTTTTAGAAAAGGCGATTTGTGAGCGTAACAGACAGAACGGTCCTAAAATAGTATCAGACAACAGACATGCACTTCTTTCTCAAAAAGTGATTGCTCTGGCAGAGACACAGGCACAGACTTGGAAACAGACTCAGAAACACACAGTCATCACAGCACTAACAGGACTGCCATGTTCCTCCATTTTTCTCTCCCCCTTCTCCCCCTTAGCAGAAACACAGTCAGCTGCAAGTCACATGACCAGCTGCTAGCTCCAACTGAGCATGCTCAGGCCCCTCAGTGTTGTCAGGCAAAAAATAAGACGGCAGTATGAGCAGAGATCTGCAATAGATAAACACAGACATAGAGCAGCCACCGGGAAGCAGAGAGGCTGATACTGACAGGGAGCGAGAGGGAGGCAGCCATTTTGGCATTTACAATTCTCACTGCTGTTTTTTAAATCTTTTTTTTTTCATTTTTCATTCAGGGGGGACATAGCAAGGATATAAAAGCAGGTGTTCCCTTTAAGAGGGAAAGGATCAGGACCAAGGACAGCATCCTCCATCTCCATCCTCCATCTCCAGCTCCTGTATAGGTAAGTGTGTCGGACGGAGGAGAGGTGGGGGAGGGGGGAAAGCTGCATGCCTCTGCGTGTGTTTAATTCTCATTGAGGGGAGGGGGTCAGTTTGCATCTCTATCTGTATGTGAGATGACAGAGAGAGGCGAGAGGGGGGTCGGGACATGGCATTGCAGGCGGGAGAGGACGGGAGGAGGAAGGGGGGGTGATAATGGTGAGTGGGTTTGGGGGGGGGGCTTTCCAAAAGAGGACTGCTGAACATCCAGGAAATATGGAAAACCATTAATAGCAATAGGACGCATGATAAATACACTATAGTTGAAATGGAATGTGGTCTCGCTAGCGGCAGCTTCTGGTGAAACAAAATGGCTCAGTTTTGGGGAGAGATGAGGTCGCTGAGCTGAGTAAGCACAGAAGAAGAAGGGAGAGAGACAGAGAGAGAGACATAGTGTTTCTTCATTTTTATGGACTCATACGTATCTGGTAGAGGAGGCATCGTTGGATTTGTTGTTGACTCTTAACAGCCACAGGCTGTGTATGTGCTGTGAGTTTATTAGCGTGTTCTGTGCCAACAACCTGTATTCAACTATGAGCATCGTACAGAGGACAGGAGTCCATTACCATTATGTAATGCCCTCAGTGCATGTTATGTTTAGCTTAGGGGACACAATGTCTGATGTGTTTACATCTGAATGTAAAGATATGGCAGCTGAAATATGTGGAGGGAAGTACGGTATAATCTGGAACACGATTATGTTTTTGTTGGGAGCTGTTAGGGATATATCATAGATTCAGTTTGTAAAAGTACACACCTGGTACCATCTAGCACAGTGATCTCATCCTCTGAGGTCATTGTGAGGTCTGAGAGCTTAATGACTGATGATGATTGCTCTGTTAAAATATCACAATTTTAGGATGCTGAGAAAATGTCAAAAATGCCCTGAGAGAAATATATCCATCCCTGGCTTTAACTCCTAGTTCAGCCAGGGAAATCTTTTGCACAATTTCAATGATAGTTCCTAACAAAGACGATTCCTAAACTTGACAGTGCAGGTAATACAATGAAGTGATTTCATCAAATGGACTGCCCTTTCCTTACCTTTTGTACACAGATTGAAAAGGTTAGATGAAGATTCTGTTGAATATTCAGATGACCTAAACATAAAATAGTGCACAAAGCACAACACATAAAGCCTCTCTCTCTCTCCCACACACTCTCCGTCTTCGCTGTGATTAATGGGAGGGTGACAGACGGCAGAAGTGGCTGTTGCTAGGATACATGGCAAGGTGAAGTGCAGATGATTGAAAGAAAAAGGGAAAAGGAGGCCACCATTAGGAAGTGGCAATGCGGAAAACGTCATTGCATCATTGTTTAGTAAGCTGTGTTTATTAAAGGTAGATGCTTCGTGAAAATGCTGAAATAAGAGACATTACGGTAAGCGTATTGTTCTTGTTCCTCCTGTCTCTCATGCCAAATGATTAGGTACCACAGTTTGAGAGGAAGTCAGAGTGACCAGGCCGGACTTCAACCTCAGTCCCTCCACCTACATGGAGCTCAGCTGTTATGGATGGGAGAAGCCTAACCCTGTCTGAGAAACCCCTATGAACAACAGACCCGATGGTGAGACAACTCTTATAACACCATATCCAATGGTAGTATCATAGACGAAGTACTGTAGCCTCTGTTTATTATCAGACTGCAGTTATCATAATAGATACAGTCAGAATGGCTGATGTATGTAGATATTTAATAGATATATAAGGCGTGATGCCTTGCTGTCGATAGCTACTAAGCCAAACGAAAACATAATAGTGAATCGTCATACATGTTTTGCAAATAATGTATTGGATATCTGTGGCTTATTTCATGTCTAGTTGTACTTTGTTTATCCAAATGGGTCTCCGTCCATCCCTTTGACGTGATATAAAAAGCTTTATTTTGACGTCTTTTGAAGAACTGGCAGCTAAATGGACAGAGAGAGAAAAGATGGGAGATGGAGTGATAATAACTAGAATGGCGTTTCACATCTTTGTGTCTGTATGCCTGCAGGACATCAAAGGCCAGTCCTGGACTGATGAGGAATCAGATGGGGAGAATGAGTCGGAGCAGTTCCTCTATGGGATCCAGGTACCCAGGCCGTCATGACCTCCTCCCAGTCCTCCTATGTCATAATGACATCATTTCAACCAGTTTTGCCCGCTAGGCTCTTTGGTCCAATATAATCAGAATCATCACTTGGGCTCTTCAGAACTCCTTATTACATCAAATCCTATGTGACATACACAATATGTTAATCTTTCAATCAGCTTTTTTTACAAAAAGTTCTCTCTAAAGGCTCGAGTTGAAAGTACTATAAGTTCAGTCCTGTTTTAAATGCCTATTCTCCATTGGATTCAGACCATCGACCAATAGATGAGAGCCTGCTTGTAGGCACTGATATATGTGTGTGAGAACGAGACAGATAGAAGATCGAACTAGAGATAGAGAGACACACAGATACAGTCCTGTGAGACAGCACAACAGGAGACTGGCCCTGTACCTTGTCTAATACTACAGTCATTTCATACATGAGTATCAGAGCTAGCTCATATTACTGTAAATGGAGGCTACAGCAGCATCTCCATGGATAATTCAGTGGTCTGACCTCCAGGGGAGCTGTGCTGCTGACCTGTACCGACACCCCCAACTGGATGCAGACATCGAGGCAGTGAAGGACATCTATACCGACAGTGCTGTCTCTGTCAGGTACGACAGTACACACACAGTCTCCACAGCCAAGTCTGGAAACCAAGACCACTGACTGTTATTATCCTGATCAGTAAATACTTTGCTCCAGACAACATCAGATCCACCGAGATGTCGACGTTTCTTAGTATGGAAAAGCTGATCAGTTTATGTGATTATTAAATCTGTATGTTTGTTATTCTTCCTCTTTCAGAGAGTATGGAAAAGCTGATCAGTTTATGTGATTATTAAATCTGTATGTTTGTTATTCTTCCTCTTTCAGAGAGTATGGAAAAGCTGATCAGTTTATGTGATTATTACATCTGTATGTTTGCTATTCTTCCTCTTTCAGAGAGTATGGAACCATTGATGATGTGGACATTGACCTTCAGATTAATATCAGTTTCTTGGATGTGAGTTTTCATTTTATTTTCTATGGGCATTCCAGTATTACAATTCATCACAATAGACAGTGTATGTGTATATCATATGTGTGTGTGTGTGTTTGTGTATGTGTTTGTTCCAGGAGGAGGTGGCAACAGCCTGGAAGGTCATCCGAACAGAGCCCATCATTCTGAGACTGCGCTTCTCTCTCTCGCAGTACCTAGATGGACCGGGTGAGCAGAGCCCCAGTGGCTGTGCGTGTGTGTGTGCGAACGTTCGCCTGCCTGTGTTTGTGTGCCTGTGTATGTGTAATCAGAGCTGAGTTCTTCACTCCTATGTGTTGCATAATAATGAGTCATCTATTCTCAGAACCGTCAGTGGAGGTGTTCCAGCCCTCCAATAAAGAGGGCTTCAGCCTGGGCCTGCAGCTCAAGAAGTGAGTCCTACTCGAGTCACATGCCACTCAGCACGATTCCTCACATTTTGGTCAGAGAGGCTATCCATGGGTCCTACACTAATTTTACAAGATTTCCACAATTTTCAATGACACCTATACAACTTCTACTATCTATGCAAAAGTATGGGGACGCCCCTTCAGCCCCACCCATTGCTGACAGGTGAATAAATCGAGCACACAGCCATGCAATCTCCATAGACAAACATTGGCAGTAGAATGGCCTTACTGAAGTGCTCAGTGACATTCAATTGTCTGCCCTAGAGAGCTGCCCCGGTCAACTGTAAGTGCTGTTATTGTGCAGTGGAAATGTCTATGAGCAACAGTGGCTCAGCCACGAAGTGGTAGGCCACATAACGGGACCACAGAACGGGACCGCTGAGTGCTGAAGCGTGTAGCGCGTAAAAATTGTCTGTCCTCGTTTGCAACACTCAGTATGTGAGTTCCAAACTGCCTCTGGAAGCAATGTCAGCACAATAACTGTTCGTCGGGAGATTCATGAAATGGGTTTCCATGGCCAAGCAGATGCAAACAAGCCTAAGATCACCATGCACAATGCCAAGCGTCGGCTGGAGTGGTGTAAAGCTCGCCACCATTGGACTCTGGGGCAGTGGAAACACGTTCTCTGGAGTGATGAATCACGCTTCACCATCTGGCAGTCCGACGGACAAATCTGTGTTTGGCGGATGCCAGGAGAACACTACCTGCCCCAATGCATAGTGCCAACTGTAAAGGTTGAAGGAGGAGGAATAATGGTCTGGGGCTGTTTTTCAGAGTTCGGGATAGGCCCCTTTGTTCCAATGAAGGGAATCTTAACGCTACAGCATCCACAATTCTGTGCTTCCAACTTTGTGGCAACAGTTTGGGGAAGGCCCTTTCCTGTTTCAGCATGGCAATGCCCCCGTGCCCAAAGCGAGGTCAATACAGAAATGGTTTGTCTAGATCGGCGTGGAAGAACTTGACAGACCTCAACCCCACCGAATACCTTTGGGATGAATTGGAGCGCCGATTGCGAGCCCGGCATTATCGCCCAATATCAGTGCCCGATCTCACTAATTCTCAATGTGGCCGAATGGAAGCAAGTCCCCGCAGCAATGTTCCAACAAGAGTGGAGGCTGTTAAAGCAGCAAAGGGGGGACCAACTCCATATTAATGCACATGATTTTGGAATGAGATGTTCGACGAGTAGGTGTCCACATGCTTTTGGTCATGTAGTGTATATTATGTACCTAAATTTACAGTAGAGTCAATGACATCTGCTAATTGCAGCCAAATTCAGTGATTGTGACTGGTTGTGCTGTCTGCCCTATAGGATCCTGAGTACATTCACGTCCCAGCAGTGGAAGCATCTCAGTAATGAGTTCCTGAAGGCCCAGCAGGAGAAGAGACACAGCTGGTTCAAGGCCGGGGGAACCATCAAGAAGTTCCGCGCAGGACTAAGCATCTTCTCTCCCATCCCTAAGTATGGCTCCTATTACAGCTTCTAGTACTATCCCGGCTCCTATTACAGCTTCTAGTACTATCCCGGCTCCTATTACAGCTTCTAGTACTATCCCGGCTACTATTATAGCTTCACATTCATTATCCTGGTCAGATTTCAACATCACTGTCATCTCAGTAGTCAATGGGTACGTTCACATCTATTCAATAAAACAATTATTGTGAATACTCGGATTTAATGTAATATTTAGATTAAAACGTTTACATGGTTTGCAAGAAGAACAATTTCGCTTACAATCCTCTACGTGAACAGGCTTCCTGATGGAAAAATGTAGAAAATTGCCAATCAAAATAAACGTTCTATCACAGGGACCATGTTATTTTTGGGAAGCCTATTTGAGTTTGGGCATATAAAGTTTGTATGTGTAAACAATTTTAAAGACATTTTCCAAACTCGCTTCACTCGAGGGAGCACATGCGCAGATCAAATACAACACAGGAACTCAAATAAAGGTGTATACATGTCCTAGATTGCAAAAAAAATATTCTTACTTTGCTTGACCTTACACCGATTAGGATGATCAGAGTAAGGTGTTTACATGACTCATGCCAAACTCGGAGTATTGCCATAATCAGCTTAATATCAAATGATTAGTGTGCATGTAAACATACTCACTAATTAGTTGCTCTGAACTTTCGTGTTCGTATAATTTTCTTGCGTAGGTGTCTGAAGGACTGTCTGTATGTGTATGTACTGTATACCTCCAGGTCTATCCATGAATGGTATCTGGGTTGTCTGTGTGTGTGTGTTCCCAGGTCCCCCAGCTTCCCTCTGATCCAGGACACGGTTCTGAAGGGGAAGCTGAGTGTTCCAGAGCTGAGGGTGACCCGGCTCATGAATCGCTCCATCTCCTGCACCATGAAGAACCCAAAGGGGGAGCTGTTCAGCTACCCCCCCAACAGCCAGGTCGGAGGCCACCTCCCCTCACCACCACCATCACACACCCCTCTCCTGACTGGCCCTCTTACCCCTATACACATCAGCACAGACAACACAATATTTATTTCGTTTTATTTATTACGTTCATTTGGACGACAAAAACATACATCTCAGAAGTGAGAAGTGATGCATTGTACCAGATTTAGCTAACAGCTAACTTACATCTGCAGTCCCTGGGCAGGTGAACATGTAAACATTATATGCAGAAGGACAACATACATGCGTCAGGACATACAGACACGTTTCAAAACAGAGGTCAAGACAATACACATAAAAGTCATTCCACATATTGTTGTTGGACCTGAGTTGTAAAACACATAAACACACTGCGTGCACAATTATTAGGCAAATTGTATTCCTCAGGATAAATGTTATTGTTGAACAGACACAATGCTCTCAGTCAATCCAAAATGTTATTGAACCTCAAACCTGAACGTTTAACAAAGGAAAAGTGAGTTTTATCTTTCTCAGGGGAATATGTAAGCGTGCACAATTATTAGGCAACTAATTTACACAAATAATTTCTCCCAACTCACTTGTTTATTCTCCATTTTTAGAGTAAGTGTAACAAATAAGTAAAACAAAATGATAATTAAATAACATTTTTGGCCTTTCAAAAATATTCAGTGACCAATATAGCCACCGTTCCATCCATGGAGTCTGTCAGTTTCTTGATCTGTTCACGATCAACTTTCGCTGAAGCAGCAACCCCAGTCTCCCAAATGCTGTTCAAAGAGGTGTATTGTCTTCCCTCACTGTAAATCTCACGTTTGAGAAGGGCCCACAAGTTCTCAATAGGATTTAAGTCAGGTGAGGAAGGGGGCCAGGTCATTATTCGGGCATCATTGAGGCCCTTGCTTGCTAGACAAGCAGTGGAGTACTTGGATGCATGTGATGGAGCATTGTCCTGCATAAAGATCATGGCCTTCCTGAATGCTGAGGACTTCTTCCTGTACCACTGCTTGAAGAAAGAATGTTCCAGAAACTGGCAGTAGGTTTGGGAGTTGAGTTTCAGTCCATCTTCAACCTGAAAAGGTCCAACTACCTCATCCTTAATGATAGCAGCCCATATCAGTACCCCTCCTCCACCTTGCTGGCGCCTGACTCGAAGTGGTACCCTGTGTCCATTACTGATCCAGCCACGGGCCCATCCATCTGGTCCATCAAGAGTCACTCTCATTTCATCTGTCCATAAAACCTTACAAAAATCTGTCTTCAGGTATTTCTTTGCCCAATCTTGACGCTTCAACTTGTGAATCTTATTCAGTGGTGGTCACGTTTCAGCCTTCTTGACCTTGGCCATGTCTCTGAGCACTTGACACCTTGTACTTCTGAACACTCCAGGTAGGTTGCAGTTCTGGAATACGGTGGCGCTGGAGGATAATGGGTTCCTGGTAGTTTGATGTTTAATTCTTCTCAAGTCTTTTGCAGTTAATTGGCGCCTTTTCTTCCCCATGCGTTTTTTGCGCCCCAGTTGACTATTCACAACAAAACGTTTGATTGTCCGGTGGTCACGCCTCAATAGTTTAGCTATTTAAAGAGTGTCGCATCCGTCTGAAAGGCATTTTACAATTTTTGACGTTTCAGTGTCAGTTAAATTTCTTTTTTGGCCCATTTTACCTGAGGTAATGAAGCTGCCTAATAATTATGCACACCTTGATATAAGGTGTTATTCACTTTCGCCACACCCTCCCTCATTACACAAATACATATCACCTGAAAATTATTATATCCAATATGCATTCAAGTTTATATGGTTCGGAGTTGGAAAATGTGCCTAGAAATAATGATAAGATTAGAATACTCATGAAATTGCACATTTGTGTGTTTTGATGGGTATTCTATTTAAAAAAGTCACTGTGACCTTCCAGCTAGCTAGAACAGTCAAACACAATATCAGAAAGTGCATGAATTCAGAGCATTACTCGTAACAAGCAACTATTTCCCCATTCTATTATTCATACTATCTAATTGTTTTCTCGCTTTGAACTACCTGAGAACTTTGACTGTTCCCGTCCCCCTAACCAACACACCTACAGTACTGTACCTACCTTCCTTCCTGAGCCTCTCCCTACCCATACCTGACATGGCTGGCGCCGTGTCCCATAATGCTTTGTCTTCACTGTACCCATCAGACTGTGGCTGTCCCGGCGGCCAGGGCCCCAGCGCAGATTACCACGAGGCAGCTGATTGAATTGTTTTTCTCATCCCAGGCGGGCGGCCACTGCAAGAACATCCCTACCTTGGAGTATGGCTTCTTAGTACAGGTATATAAGACCTCAAGGACAAAGCTAGGGCCCTAATAGGCTTTTAGTTCACTCTGAACGTCCTTCCAAAACAACTCCAAAGCACAAACACTGATAGGACTATCAAGTCAATTACACTTACAAGAGGTAGAGGACATAGTATGTGCTTAAAGAAGGTCTCCACCTCTGTTTATTTGATTCATGAAAGTTGAAATGAGGAAGTGTTTTATCTATCAAATTATTTTAGATTCAATGTATTTACTGTGCGCGTGTATAATGGGTTTGTTTCAACCCTGGGTAAAGTGACAGACTAAAGCGTTGATAAGAGGCCAAGTCAGCTGATGATGTCATCATAGGAGAGTGATATATGGGGCTGGAGGAGAGGAGGGAGTGATTGGCAGGAAAACCATGTTTTGTCTCCTGACAGATAATGAAATACTCTGAGCAGAGGATCCCCACTCTCAATGAGTACTGTGTGGTCTGTGACGAGCAGCACGTCTTTCAGAATGGATCCATGTTGAAGGTAGACCGCATTAAAAAAAACATACAGTGTGAAGTGAATGTTAAAATGTAAACGTTTCAATGAAGTTATGAGCAAGTTTCTTTGTTTCACTCAGATTGATGTTTGTTTGTGTGCGTGTGTGTACCACTTGCCCTGTGTGTGTGTGTGTGTGTGTGTGTGTGTGTGTGTGTGTGTGTGTGTGTGTGTGTGTGTGTGTGTGTGTGTGTGTGTGCACAGCCGGCTGTGTGCACTAGAGAGCTGTGTGTGTTCTCCTTCTACACTCTGGGTGTGATGTCAGGAGCAGCAGAGGAAGTGGCCACTGGAGCAGAGGTGACTGCCTGACTAACACACACACTTTCTCTATCCCCGTCTCGTCTGCCTGTCCCTGTCTATGTGGTGATAACTGATCGGCTTTCATGTTGATCCCTAGGTGGTGGATCTGCTGGTGGCTATGTGTCGGGCTGCTCTGGAGTCTCCTCGTAAAAGTATCATCTTTGAACCCTACCCGTCTGTGGTCGACCCCAACGACCCCAAGACTCTGGCCTTCAACCCAAAGGTTACTACTGTTGCTGTGGTTACACACCACGATACATGTTGTCTGGTATATGTGATAACATTCTAAAACATTACTTTGGGCTCATTAAATGGGTTGTAGATATTAATCCAATGTTTTTCTCTCTCCCGGTCCTTCTGACGCCTGTCTCTGTGGCTCCCTCTTGCTCCCTGGTCACAGAAGAAGAACTATGAGAGATTGCAAAAAGCACTGGACAGTGTCATGTCCATCCGCGAGATGACCCAGGTACTGAGGAGGGGGGAGGCTGGGATGAAGGAAGGGCAGTCCTGTGCTGTGAAAAGAGACTACATATGTGTTGTTGCATTGAATCGTCTCCTTGTCATATTTAGATTTGGTAGTCTAGTGACGAAAGGATAGTGGGGTGTGAAATAATGAAAGCTGTCTTTTCCAGGGCTCATATCTGGAGATTAAGAAACAGATGGACAAACTGGACCCTCTGGCTCACCCTCTACTGCAGTGGTAGGTAGAAGGTCTCTGCTTACACCTCCTGCGATCTAAACCTCCAACCCTGTTCTGCCTCTTTCACAAATCTATTTCTTTCTTCTCCCCACCCTATCCCGTCTTCTCTCCTCTCCTCCCCCCCCTCTCTCCCTCTCTCCCTCTCTAGGATCATATCCAGTAACAGATCCCATATCGTCAAGCTGCCTCTGAGTAGGGTATGAATAACACAGATCTCTGGTGTCTGCTCTTCCTCGTAACTGTTTCCGTGTGTTCTCCACTACATGATTCTCTATTCTTTCTCTCCTTCCCTCCGTCTCTCTCTCTCTCTGTCCTATAGCAACTGAAGTTCATGCACACATCCCACCAGTTCCTATTACTCAGCAGCCCGCCTGCCAAGGAGGCACGCTTTCGCACGGCCAAGAAGCTCTACGGCAGCACCTTTGCCTTCCAGTGAGTCCCCTATCTCTCCCCTAAGGGTGCCACTCCCCTGTAGTGGTCCCATATACAGTATTTGGCAGCACCAACCTCCCCTTAACCAAAGACTCCCACATTCAGAATAGGTACTATGTTTTATTAAGTTTGAGATAACTTTATTCATAAATTGTACACAAAGTCCAACCGAAATGTATCCCATCCCCTCCCAAAGACACTCAAACATACAGGTTGGAGAGGCTGGAGCAGGGGGTTGCCACACTGGGCGCCCGTGGAGCAGTTGTTGTGGATGTTTAAGTGCCTTGCTCAAGGGAACAATGGCAGGCAACGGTATTTAGGATTAGATACCAGCTGCTGGGTCGCATCTCTAACTGCTAGGCTACCTGCTGCCCAGTCTTATAGACAGAGACAACACATAATATAGTCCCACATAGCTGGTAGTTACAGCATCCACCAGCTGACAGCACAGTGAGCAGACACCACACCCTGTTTTCCCAGCAGCACTGGGTCCCTGATGTAGAGATATCAGTGTGAGCAGCAGATAGAGTCAGGCAGCCATGCCGAAAGCAGAAGCAGAAGCATCCATGGGACTATCTCAAAGCAATCAGAACTGTCTCAGTCCCTCAGGCAGCTAGCCGATTTAAATTCAACAACCACTCCTCTTCAACTTTGTCTCTGCTAAGAATAACAGCATGGCTACCCTGTTTCACCCCTGGGGTTTATTTGAAGACAATAAGAGATGAGAGACGGTACAGTTTGATGTATTCCCACTGAGACTTGTATTGACGTAACATCCTGCTGTTGAAAGGAGAAGGAGGGGTGATATAATATCAGGAGGTTTCTGAGCTGTTCTTGTGCTGTAGGTCATTCTGCTGTTTTTAGCAAACAAACACGCCAAGTTTAGAAAATGTGAGAAAATAGAATTACTATCTCCTCGTACAATCAGCCAAAACCAAAGTGTAAACAGACTTATTGCATTGCCAATAAGATGTAGATATCTGACGGGCATGAATGCTTTACTCGAGGTACAGTATAATAATATGTCCATAAATGGTTGGCATGCAAACGTGGAAATAATTCCGTTTTGAAGTCTCTCTGCACTGCGTTGTTGGAGCCTTTAGAAAGCACTGGCCACACATGAGAGGCCCTGTTTGAGGAAGAAGTGTTCAGTATTCACAGCTCTCCTTATCTCTCTCTCTCCCTGCACCTGCTCTAGTGGTTCCCATATAGAGAACTGGCACTCCGTTCTGAGAAATGGACTAGTCAATGCGTCTTATACCAAACTGCAGGTATGTAGATCCAGCAGTTGGCTGAAGTAAGACGCGTCCTCCCTTGGACAGAGCCTGTCTGTTCTCCTCACACACAGTGCAGGTTGGCTGTCCAGCTGATCCATTTTGACAGTAACGGATGCCAGGTTTCTCTGTCATTGTATTGGACGCTTTAAAATGCCAGGCCCACCGGTAATTTTCCCCTGGCATATGTCGAGCACTTCCTGTTTCCTGCTCTGACAGCAGTGGACGCCACACCTCTTCCTGTCCTGATAGAGAGGCGGAGGGGCTGTGTTGTCTGCTGGGCGCTGGGGGTTACCAGTCGGCCTGGCTGGAGGCGTGGCTGCCTGGGTTGACCACTAAGAGCACTGAGTAGACTAGGTCAGAGGTTACGACTGCTGCCCCGCCCCATGTCTGTTTCGCTATGAGGATCCACAGAGTGGGTGAGTGGGTGAGTGGGTGAGGGATCCAAGGAAGGTCAGTAACGGTCATCACCTATACTGTCTCTCTTATTTACCTCTATGCTGATCCTAATGATGTTTAATATGTATATGGTTGAACCTCCTGGTAGTTCAAGACCCTGTACAAGACATTAAACCATATGCATGACAACGCCATCTCGCTCCTTCCTGTTATTATATTATGCTGTATGCATCTTTGAAGACTCGTCTTTCATCCCCTTGTTCTGCATCCCTCGCTCTCTCTCTCCCTCCTCCTCACCTTGAGCGTTTGTTTGTTCATTCTCTCACTCCTTCAGCTCGCACAGCAAATCTCATTGTGTCTCTGTCTCTCTCTCTCACGCCGCCCGTCAGATGTCGTCTCTGTCTCCCAGCCCTCATTCTGTTTTCTAAACTCAGAAGGGATTCTTCTTTCTCCATCCAGTTCTTCCTCCACTCTCACAAAGTATTTCTGTGGGTGTCACCTCTTCACTGGAGCTGAAACTCCCTCTACTCTGCCATGGATGTCCATCAAACATTCCCCGTCTTCATCATCCTCCTCATCCTCCCCTTGTTCTGTCGCCGTGCGTTCTGGTGTAGCTCCACGTCGTTATGGATGATTTACATGAATGTTCAGACTTCTACATGGACGTGTGTTACCTCACCTCAGCATCTTATGAGGTCTCAGTGGGTAGTGGAACAGGAGACTATGTGGTCCTACAATAGTCAATGTACTGCACTTCAGGCAGGTTTCTTTTTCTATTGCACTTCACCTCGTGGTTCAGCATAGAGCCCACTGTGTTCTACCTTCTACCTTCTCTCTGCACTGCTACCTCTCCGTGCGTGTCTCTCTCTTGTGTGTATGTGTGTGTGTGTGTGTGTGTGTGTGTGTGTGTGTGTATGAGCGTGTGTGTCTGAGTGTATGTTCCTCTGGCAGTGTGTCTTTGAGTGTGTGTCTCTTGAGTGTGTGCCGTGCTGGTGGGCTCTCAGTGATTCTTCCCCTTGCTCTTTTCAACGCAAGCTGCATGGTGCAGCCTATGGAAAGGGTATCTATCTCAGCCCCATCTCCAGCATTTCCTTTGGATACTCAGGTAGGAATGATCCTCTGTCCTGCAGGCTATTGATCCTCTGTCCTCTCTCTCTGTCGCTTTATCTGTCGCTCTGTTTCTCTCTCTCTGTCTCTCTATCGCTCTGTCTTTCTCTCTCTGTCTCTTTCTGTTTCTGTCTCTCTCTCTCTCTCTTTTTCTCTCTCTCTCTCTCGGTCTGTCTTTCTCTCTCTCTCTGTCGCTCTGTCTCTCTCTCTCTGTCTTTGTCTCTCTCTGTCTCTGTCTCTCTCCGTCTCTCTCTCTTTGTCTCTGTCTCTCTCTGTCTCTGTCTTTTTCTCTGTCTCTCTCACCCCTCGTCCTTCAAACTGTTGGTTGTGTCTGCTCTCTTTGTTCAGCTGACTTGTCTCTGTCTCTGGTACAGTCCATCTTCATCTTTGGGTTGGGTTCACCTACCTGTGCTGTCCCTGCACTACATTGTCCTGTGTGTCCACTGTGGGACTGCTGGTCTGGTCTGTATGTGTCTGACTCTGTGCAATGCATATCACACTGTGCTGTGATCATGTTGTCTGTCACATACTTCTTCGTCAGATGATAAAGAAAAATCATTGTCGGACCAAAACGCAGCGGGGTTATGTGCACTCATCTTCTTTTATTAAATTGGCAAAGAAGGAAAAACCAAAATAAACACGTACACAATGACGAATAACAGGCTGGTAAGGCATAAAAGCTATATCTAGCACAATCTCCCACAAACTACCAACACAAACACATACCTATATATAGGACTCTCAATCAGAGGCAACTAGGAAACACCTGCCTCCAATTGAGAGTCCAACACCCAATGACCTAAACAAAGAAATACTAATACTAGAATGAACGTAGAAATACAAAACATATAACATAGCCCAAAACCCGGAAATAATAAATCAAACACCCTTCTAAACAACCAACCACCCCGAACCACATAAAACAAATACCCTCTGCCACATCCTGACCAAACTACAATAACAAATAACCCCTATTACCGGTCAGGACGTGACATTGTCATCTGATGTCATCTAGTTTTGTGTGCATGTGTGTCCAGGTCTAACTGGGTAAGCAAGCAGCCATCTTTAAGTAAGGTTGAGCAATACCCTGACCCTATGCCATCCTCACCTGTTGTTCCATCAACAGAACTCAACGTATGTTCAGCCCCAGTACAGCTCTGACCAGCTTTGCGTTTGTTTACATCCGTGTGTGTGTTCAGGGATGGGTAAAGGACAGCACCGCATGCCCACCAAAGATGAGCTGGTGCAGCGTTACAACCGTATGAATACCATTCCACAGGTGCAGTGTCTGATGGTGAGAGACTCATACACGTAGGACTTACAACCATT
Organism: Salmo trutta; assembly: GCF_901001165.1. Classification (NCBI taxonomy): domain Eukaryota; kingdom Metazoa; phylum Chordata; class Actinopteri; order Salmoniformes; family Salmonidae; genus Salmo; species Salmo trutta. Next base: position 16,716,339 of record NC_042968.1, read on the forward strand.
TGCCCTTTTTAGACGTGTCCGAGCATTACATCATGTTCTGTATTGACTGCTTTCACAGAGCCGTCCTATCCAGTCAAGGTTTCTCCAGAGCCGGAATCTAAACTGCATTGCCCTTTGTGAAGGTAAATTCTGTACCACATTAAATGTATAGACTAGCTTGATCAATTTGAGCCATCGTTCTTGGTCATGAGGTGGTGTGTTTTGTTAACGATGACCCCTCCATGTCTCGCTGTCTGCCTGTCTCAGTGATCACGTCCAAGGACCTGCAGAAGCACGGCAACATCTGGGTGTGTCCTGTGTCCGACCACGTCTGCACGCGCTTCTTCTTCGTGTGAGTAACCTCGTCCTGACTCTTTATCGTTCCCCTGGAAATCTACGTGACACGTTGGTTCCGTCTGTTGTCTGTAAAGTTGTTTTTGTGTTTCAGTAAGACGTTCCACAACCATGTAACAAAATAAGGAACAATAAAAACATGACTCACAGAAAGACAGCGAGATAACGGACACATTGTTTAATCTTATGTGAACGGTCACCTCTGTGTTGCAGGTATGAGGACGGCCAGGTGGGAGATGCCAACATCAACACCCAGGAGCCCAAGGTGCAGAAGGAGATCATGCGTGTGATCGGCACTCAGATCTACTCCAGCTAATGGAGGCTCCCCGGGGGGCCCTTGGAGGAACAGGTCTGTACTGAAGATATAAATACAGACAGACATTTGGGAAACACAAACTCAGACCAGATGAGGGAGGTTGATGATCTTTACGCCTCATATCTACAGTCTCTTTCCCGTTCCTCACTTGTTATTCCACTGCTTTCTGTTCTCCCTGTGTAACAGTTCCTCCTTTGTGCTCCAGTGAGCCACACCCGTGGGCTAGATAGTGCCGGAGGACACAGGGATGAATGAAGGAAACCTTAGCTGGGTTGGTTTGCCACACACACACCCACTCTGAGCTGAAGAGCACGAACACAGTCACTTCCCTTTCGGCCCCTGGTCTCTCATTCCCTCCTGAGCCACTGTCAAGTCTCATCCACTCTCTTTTATCAGCAGCAAATTTGAGAATCCTTTGGACTATGTATCAATATTCATCAGTTCTCATTGTGAATATCTAGAAGAAGAACAAAGAATCATGTATTGTTTATTACGTCCCCCTGTGGGTGTTGAATGATGGATCTACATGTATAGAAGTTTGTTCTTTTATTGTGTTTGCGAAGGCATTATCACAGTGATACGTTTATTTCCTATTCTTTGACTAATGACATACATTAAAGGGCCAAGATGCAATTATCCCCGGGGAAAAGCACTGTTCTACCATGCCTCGTCATGTAGTGGGCCAGTTTGTCTTCAGATAGCACAGACAGAGGGACCAGAAGCCCTCTGGTTGAGTAACGTGATCGTATGTTACACAGGAGAATCCGTCACTAGCTAATATTGTTACCAGTCTGTCAGGAGAGACACAGACAGACACAGTACAGCCTGCTCCCTCTGTAGACTAAAGGCTTTTCTTGTCTTCTCCTGACGTTTCATTTAGGGAAATTAGACCGGAGAGTCAAAATGATGACACAGAGAATACTGGTGCCCTCTAGACTGCTGAATCTGAGAGAGCAGGATGCCAAACCCATAGCAACACTCTTCTTAGAGAAATCACACTTGACAAGAGGAGCTGTTCTGCCATGGCCATAGACTTATCTTTGTGACTTGCTCCATAAAGTACAGTCCATCCCACTCTGAGAGACTAGGGCAGTGACCCCCAGGTGAATCCATGCCCTACAGCCCACTATCCCTCCCTAGTTATTAAATGGCTATGGCCCTATCCACAGGACACTGGATGTTGTTGTGATTTACTTACATATTTATGGTTTACCTTGGGGAACGGCAACCCTGTGTATAATTTACCCTGTTTATCAATTAGTTGTATGTATGTGTGGGTTATTCGTATTTTCTGTACTATAGTACATTATACTGGACTTATTCAACATTTGCCTAGCCCAGATAAAATGTTCTGTCTCTCTCTCTCTCTCTCTCTCTCAGACTGTCTCAAGGTCTACCTGTCTAGTGTGTAGAAAGATCGGGAACCACAGAAAGATTTATATTTGGCGTAAAAGTAAACTAAACTACTAAATGTCCCTTATGCTAAAATATCTTCACTAGGACATACATACTGTACATGACTTGGCAATAGGTGCTGGGTACAAATGCAGAGCGGCATTGGTGTTGAACAACAACAGCAAGAGTGTATTGTAAATGTAAATATGGACTAGAGAAGGAGAAAATGTACTGTTGGGAGAGAAATGACTCTATCTGCACAAGTCAAGTATTGTTTGTAGAGATGGAAAGACTGGCGGAAACATCTCACCCAGCCTTCACTATCCAGTGCTCCTTCTGGCTGTGGTATGTAGGGCCCGTTGACAGCTGATACCTATTGTCCCCCCATAAAGAGTGACTGTATTCAGATCCCTATCTGTTCTTTTCCCTCTCTGTCAGTGGTGTGTTCATGATGGTGACGACGATGGAAAGATATGATGAAAGGAATGAATAAAGATTTTGCACAATTTTAATAATAGTCTCCTTTTCTTTTCGTAATGTTTTAGAGAGTCGTCGATTGCTTTGTGGAACGGAAAGGGTGTTGTTACCGTAAGATGTTACATGAAAATATGCACTGGTGTCTGGTAGACTGCAGGGGGCGTCCTCACTCCGTGTGACTACCCAGACGTGATTACTGTCCACCATTCCAACTGTTGTAGCAGTGTCTCACTGCTGTGAGGATCAATGGCAGTTTTATTAAACATCTAACTTCATCAATGAAAAATAACATTTATAGGCTAAAGCCACTCTGGTGTACAGGTGCATCGTGGCGATGCCAATAATTGTGGGGTTTGTGAGGTTGTGGGGTTTGGTCAGACGAATGCATTAACAGGAGACCTGTTTGTTGTTTGTTGGTGTTGGTGTTGGTAGGTAGGTGCTCATATGATGTCAGCAGGGAGCACTTTTCCCTTGCAGAGAGGGGTTGTTAAGACCTGTTCTCCAGCCAAATTCCCACTCTGACTCTCTAAATCTGACCGTAGAAAACTCTCCTCTGAAACTGCCTGAGCCCAGCGCTGCCACTCCACAGCAAAACTCTAATATGATGGGCTTTTTGGCACCGAAATGGCTGCTGTGTTTCACAAGTGGTGAATGTGGAGAGAGAGAGAGCATTGAAGTACTACAGTGAAGTACTTACAGGCCCTTGAAAGGCACTTAATGTGTGTATTTGCGGGAACAGTAATTGAGCCCCTCCCGTTCATATTGACCCATTTGACAGGCGCTGTGTTCGGGGGCCTTGTGTTTGAGTGAAATGTCTTTATTTCTGTGACTGGCAGATGATGTGTATGGTTCCCATGCTGCTGTGATCTTACACATGCTGCGTCACGTTGGACACAGGCCCTGGGTTTGGCTCTTCCCCTCAGCAGTACAGCCAGTTGGCTGTTAGCTCAGAGCCCAGAGTGTGGGGCTGTGCTGGCCTGCTGTAATACAACAACCGTCCACTGTGGGGAGCTCTGGTGTCACTCACCTCAGAACCCTCTCTCTCCCTCTGTCTCTCTACCTCGCTCTCCCTACCTGCCAGACACACATACTCACACAGACACACACACACTAACACACACACACACACACACACACATCAGATCACACAGACGCTGGTTGTTTAGTTTAGCGGGATAAAAAGGTGGTGATGTGAGACGTGAGGGCAGCAGAGAGTTAGCAGAGGTGTCTGGCCCTCTCGGAGGCGTCGTCGACACGGTCAGCTCTCTGCCTCTTGCTCCCATACCTGTGTAATTAGTGTGACCATTTCATTCCCGCACAAAAGGAGCAATTAAGGGGAGTTGTTTAATCACCCACACTTTTATAGAGCTCGGGGGTTCTTCGCTTGCAGCTCCAGCCCCGAGTCTGGAGTGGCGGCAGACAGGAGTGACAGAGGAGGTTGCCGGTTTAACAGGGCGTTAAGGGTTTCCTCCCAGTCAGACTCTATATGTCTACGCTACCTGAACTCCTGGTGCAGGGGGGACAATGGACAGACATTCACACACACACACACACACACACACACACACACACACACACACACACACACACACACACACACACACACACAGGGATAGATCAGCAGCTCTAACGCAATAAAGACCAGCCCAAAGACACTGCATTACACAAGGAGCAACCAGTACAGTTCCCCTAGAAACCTTAACAATGTTCAGATTGAATTGGTGGCCTTTACTTCATAATATGATGTGTGTGTGTGTGTGTGTGTGTGTGTGTGTGTGTGTGTGTGTGTGTGTGTGTGTGTGTGTGTGTGTGTGTGCGTGTGTGGATTTAAATGATTGGGCGGTTGCACTTTTCCCCTGTCTATTCCCTGAGGGGGAGTGTGAGGTGAGAAGGGTACATGTTGCTTTAAAATATCACAAACTGGGAGTGAACAGCACCACTGTGCATATCGACCCAGAGAGAGAAGGGTGAGGGGGTGGGAAAAAGCACACCAGCTCTGCTCATAAAGCCAACAGCTGCGTGGGTAATGTTTTGTGACACACAGCCTTTCCGAGCCCTTCTGTTTCCCCCAGTGCCAGGAGACGCCATTTTCCGTTGTCACAAATGTCTCTGCCATTCACCCCCTAAGTCTTAATTATCACTTTGAGATTTTGGCCACGTTTTGCACATGATGGTGTATGGATCCATGTGCATGCTGTATAATTCTACTCCGCGATTTACAAGTGCCGTTTATTACAATCGGCAGTGCCGCCTCTTTAACACTGGCAGCCCTCTCCAGAAAGACTCCAGGAACAAAAGACCAGGGCAATCTGGCAGCCACAGGGCTTTGACTACTGCCTCTGCCATGGCCCATCTCCTCCCCTCCTTCTCCTTCTCTCTCTCTATTTCTATCTTCTGTCTGACTATCCTCTTCTCTCTCTCTCTCTCTCTCTCTCTCTCGCTCCCCCACATCGTCACTAATTTATCTGTTTTTATTTGCTCTCTCATTTATTAATTACATTTTTTGTGGTTCAGAGAAATAGTTGAAATTGGCCCCTATCTTGCTTGAAGCAGAGAGGAGAGGAAAGAAGCTAATGTGGATTTTCCGTCCTCGTCCTCCTCCTCGTCCTCCTTCATGTAATTCATTTTGGATTAATTCTTCTGTCTTCTGAGACAATCCTAGTTCTTTATTATTTCCACTTCACAGGCTTAATGACATCCACACATCACATCCCCTGTCTGCTAACATCACACCTGGCAAACAGACAGACGCTAGCTAGCTCTCCCCTGATTGAACTACCCTCCATGTTAGCTGCTCCAGCTCAGTTAGCCTGCAGGCTTCTGTCTGGAGAGAGACAGGACACCCAATGGAAGTCTGTTGTCTGTTAATGTGCCACCTCGGCCCCCTCACTTCATACTGTAGCGCTTGTAGAACCTCAAGAGAGAAATGAGAAAGCCATATGTTCCATTAACATGCCATTCACCAAAAGCATTGATTTGACTCATTTGTATTTTTGCCAATATTCTTCATATAGTATTGCACTGTATATCACTCTGTCCATCCCAACAGTCACTTGTCAATTCCTGTGGTATGAGAGCCTGCCCAATGACAGATGGACTCAAGGATGGTGATCTTGCCTCTCCCTTCTCCTTCTATCTCTGTCTCTAACTCTCTCTCTGTATCTGTCTCTAACTCTCTCTCCCTGTCTCTAACTCTCTCTCTCTCTCTCTCCGTATCTCTCGCTTTATACATCTCTCTCTCCTCTCTCTCTCTCTCTCTCTCCCAGTCTTTCTTTCTACTTGTCTTTCTCAGCATCGTGCCACTCTCTGTATGTCTGTCTTTGCTGTTTACGATCCTCTCCGCATCTCTCTCCCTCTAACTGTCTGTCATGCTTATGTTCTCTCTCCTTTCTCTGTGTGTCTGTCATGTTGACTTGCTCGGCGTGTTTCTCTGTCTTTCTCTGGTGACTGCAGCGCGCTGAAGGCTGCCCCTGTGAACTAGGTTCCAAGTAAAGCTGAGCATATTGCGGGTCGCAGCCTCCACCTCGCATCTCCTTTGCCCTCCACAATCTCCCTTCCCGAAATCCCCATCAGCGGGCAGGAATTTCCCCTGAGCTCCTGCTCCTGTTCCTGACCCTCCGGGGAGGCAATGGAAGATGTGTTGTCTGGCCCCTCCCCATAGCACTCCCAAATTCAATTATCCTCCTGTAATCTGACAGCTCCTTCATGACTTGCTCTGAGAGAGGAAGCGTGTGTGTGTGTGTGTACGTGTGTGTGTGTGTGAGAGAGAGAGAGAGAGAGAAAGAGAGAGCACATTGTTTATCTTTGTTGATTGAATTTGGAATGTTTTGCCTAAAGAGCTTCAGTAGACATCATCTGCAAGCAAACCACTGCTACTCCCCAATTGCCATTCCTCTCCCAATGACCTGAGGTTGTTGACAACATCATTCCAGCTAACAATTCTAGGGAGAGAAAATGTTTTTGTAATGTTCCCCCTAATGTCTGAGTGTCCAGTTTTCCGTTAGTTAGGGGAATTTTCTGCCTATGTTAGCAAAAACCTTCTGAGAAACTTTTTGTTGCATGTTTCGGCATTAGAGTTGTCAAACAGAACATACCCAGAACATGGTCCCCATGTTCTCAGAATATACAATATTAATGTTCTAGACACATTTCATGGGACGTTGCAAGAACATTCATATGTCCAGTTTTCTAAGGGTTAGGAGAATATTCCATCAACCTCCCATCAAACATGCACAGAACGTGGTGGAGAGAGAAGGGTCTGGCTTGGGAGAGATTTCAATGTTCTCAGAACATACAGTGGCTTGCGAAAGTATTCACCCCTTGGCATTTTTCCTATTTTTTTTTGCCTTACAACCTGGAATTAAAATTGATTTTTGTGGGGTTTATATAATTTGATTTACACAACATGCCTACCACTTTGAAGATGCAAAATATTTTTTATTGAGAAACAAACAAGAAATAAGACAAAAAACTGGAAACTTGAGCGTGCATAATTATTCACCCCCCCAAAGTCAATACTTTGTAGAGCCACCTTTTGCAGCAATTACAGCTGCAAGTCTCTTCGGGTATGTCTCTATAAGCTTGGCACATCTAGCCACTGGGATGTTTGCCCATTCTTCAAGGAAAAACTGTTCCAGATCCTTCAAGTTGGATGGGTTCCGCTGGTGTACAGCAATCTTTAAGTCATACCACAGATTCTCAATTAGATTGCGGTCTGGGCTTTGACTAGGCCATTTCAAGACATTTAAATGTTTCCCCTTAAAACACTTAAGTGTTGCTTTAGCAGTATGCTTAGGGTCATTGTCCTGCTGGAAGGTAAACCTCTGTCCCAGTCTCAAATCTCTGGAAGACTGAAACAGGTTTCCCTCAAGAAGTGATCTGTATTTAGCGCCCTCCATCATTCCTTCGTTCTGACCAGTTTCCCAGTCCCTGTCGATAAAAAACATCCCCACAGCATGATGCTGCCACCACCATGCTTCACTGTGGGGATGGTATTCTCAGGGTGATGAGAGGTGTTGGGTTTGCGCCAGACATAACGTTTTTCTTGATGGCCAAAAAGCTACATTTTGGTCTGACCAGAGTACCTTCTTCTATATGTTTGGGGAGTCTCCCACATGCCTTTTGGCAAACACCAAACGTGTTTGCTTATTTTTTTCTTTAAGCAATGGCTTTTTTTTGGCCACTCTTCCATAAAGCCCAGCTCTGTGGAGTGTACGGCTTAAAGTGGTCCTATGGACAGATACGCCAATCTCCACTGTGGAGCTTTGCAGCTCCTTCAGGGTTATCTTTGGTCTCTTTGTTGCCTCTCTGATTAATGCCCTCCTTGCCTGGTCTGTGAGTTTTGGTGGGCGGCCCTCTCTTGGCAGGTTTGTTTTGGTGCCATATTCTTTAAATTTTTTAATAATGGATTTAATGGTGCTCCGTGGGATGTTCAAAGTTTTGAATATTTTTTTATAACCCAACCCTGATCTGTACTTCTCCACAACTTTGTCCCTGACCTGTTTGGAGAGCTCATTGGTCTTCATGGTCCCGCTTGCTTGGTGGTGCCCCTTGCTTAGTGGTGTTGCAGACTCTGGGGCCTTTCAGAACAGGTGTATATATATATATATACTGAGCTCATGTGACAGATCATGTGACACTTAGATTGCACACAGGTGGACTTTATTTAACTAATAATGTGACTTCTGAAGGTAATTGGTTGCACCAGATCTTATTTAGGGGCTTCATAGCAAAGGGGGTGAATACATATGCACGCACCACTTTTCCGTTTTTTTTATTTTTTATTATTTGAAACAAGTAATTATTTTAATTTCACTTCACCAATTTGGACTATTTTGTGTATGTCCATTACATGAAATCACAATAAAAATCTATTTAAATTACAGGTTGTAATGCAACAAAATAGGAAAAACGCCAAAGGGGATGAACACTTTTGCAAGGCAGTGTAAGATCTTAATGGTGGAGAAAGGGTTTGGCTTGGGAGAGAGAGAAATAGGGATTTAACTATATTACAATGTAATTGTATTCATTTTTGTGACTTGCAAACTTGCTGTAAGATGAATAAGAGTTCTAGACAGATTAGGAGAGGATGTCGAGTCATTATTATTCCTTGTTTTCATTATAGCTATGATTCAATGGTTGTTATTGGTGAGAGTGGAGAGGGGCTCTATCCGGGGGATTGGGTCGGGGTGACTGGAAAGGGCATCAGACACTTCTGCATGAAATGAAAATGAAATGTATGCATTCACTACTGTAAGTCGCTCTGGATAAGAGCGTCTGCTAAATGACTAAAAATGTAAAAAAAATTATGTACAAGGTAATACAAACTGACCACAGTACTAAAGTGACAGTCTTCCTCCAATGTAGGTACAATGACATAATCCACAGTCTTTTGGTACATTAGGAGAGGAGTTGAAGCTTAAAAAGGCATAGCGCCTCAAAGTACAAAGAAGTACTGTACTTTATGTTTTTTGGGTGTTCTCTTTTAAATGTTTGCTCAGCTCACACGCTCTATACATGTACTGTGTATAATAACTATATGTTTATACTATGACTCTCCCATTCCATGGAATGTCCACCGCTCTCATCTGCTAAAATGTTTTATCTGCTTCTTCAATTATAGACAGAACAGACAAGGTGGACATAGGTTGGAGAGGCCTATGCTGCCACCTACTGTAGAAACAGCAGAGGTGTAGGCATCCTGATAAATAAGAATACACCCTTTTCCCTTATATCCCAGCACCAGGACCACAAAGACTGTTTTCTAATGTTGAATTGTACATTACATGGTGAAAAATACACATTGATTTCATTGTATATCCCACCAGGGGCAAATCTGTTTTTTTTAGATAGAATTTGAGCTATATTAGATCAAATCCAGACAGGAACTATTATTTTAGCAGGCAACCTAAATCATACATTCAATAACATTGACAGACGCAGTAACAAAAAAGGAAAATTTAAGGAGCCTCCAAAGAGGCTTAAAAATATCATCTCTACAAATAATCTACAGGACACCTGGAGATTACTATTCCCAACTACAAAATACTATTTTTTTCTCTCAAAGTAAGAAAAGATATTCAAAAATTGACAACATTTTTATTTTAAAAAATGCACTCAACAATTTACTTGATTAAGTAGCATGCTTTATTTGTGTTTAACCTGTAGTTGTTGGATCTCTTCAAAAGTAAATGATCATATTCCTGCTTAAGTTCAGACATTTTACTTTCTTCTTTACCTTGTAATGATTTTTTATGGGATTTTTAATTTCTAACTCAGATTCAATTTTTGCCGAGTATGAGATTATCGTTCCCCTAATGTACTACTTAAAAGCATCCCAAATTATATCGGGGGCGAGTTTTCTCTATCCTGTATCTCTATATCTGTAATGGTAAAGGTTTTTATTTTTTCATTTAGGTATTTAATACATTTTGGGTCTTCAAGATGTGCTCTGTTCATTCTCCATATTCTGTTGCTAAGTATATTTTCTATTGGTGTAATTAAGCATGATAACAGAGAATGATCTGATATAACTATGTCATGGATTTCTTAATGGCAAAAAACCTGGTAAGCATCTCGCTACCCTCACAAAACGAATACACGCCAAACCAGTTCTAATCTTAAAAGATACAGATGCGTTAATTAGAAACAACAGCACGATTATATGAAAATGTATATAAATCAGAATTGAACAACAATGGAACTGATCCTACAGCCTTGTTAGACTCAACAACCCTGAAGCAACTATCAGCAGACAAAAAAGAATTTAAAAAACGGTTATATTAGAAGAAGGCTTTCCCATAGAATTGTATTTAACATATTGGGACAAAGTAGAGCCCCTATACATTTTTTTTGTCAACTTTTTGTCAACTAAAAATAAAAACTGAAATATCACATTTTCATAAGATTTGAATATTGATAACAATTGAATATTGAACTGAAATATCACATTTAGATAAGAATTCAGACCCTTTACACTCAGTACTTTGTTGAAGCACCTTTGGCAGTGATTACAGCCTCAAGTCTCCTTGGGTATGACGCTACAAGCTTGGCACACCTGTATTTGGGGAGTTTCTCCCATTCTTCTCTGCAGATCCTCTCAAGCTCTGTCAGGTTGGATGGGGAGCATCACTGCACAGCTATTTTCAGGTCTCTCCAGAGATGTTCGATCGGGTTTAAGTCTGAGCTCTGGCTGGGCCACTCAAGGACATTCAGAGACTTGTCCCGAAGCCACTCCTCCATTGTCTTGGCTGTGTGCTTAGTGTCATTGTCCTGTTGGAAGGTGAACCTTCGCCCCAGTCTGAGGTCCTGAATTGAATTGAATTTATTTGGGGTAACAGATATATACAACAAAATGTACAATGTGGACCCAGAGGATATCACTTGTTTCCAAAGTGGTCCTCGATGGTAAAGTGGTCCTGAGGGCTCTGGAGCAGGCTTTCATCAAGGATCTCTCTGTACTTTGCTCTGTTCATCTTTCCCTCGATCCTGACTATTCTCCCAGTGCCTGCCGCTAAATAACATCCCCACCGCATGATGCTGCCACCACCATGCTTCACTGTAGGGATGGTGCCAGGTTTCCTCCAGATGTGACGCTTGGCATTCAGACCAAAGACTTCAGTCTTGGTTTCATCAGACCAGAGAATCTTGTTTCTCATGGTCTGAGAGTTATTTGGGTACCTTTTGGCAAAGTTGTAGAAACATCTCAAGGATGATCAATGGAAACAGGATGCATCTGAGCTCAATTTGGAGTCTCATAGCAAAGGGTCTGAATACTTATGCATGTAAGTCTTTTTTTTTCTTCGTTCTTTTTAAAGGTGCAACATTTTCTGGAAACCTGTTTTTACTTTGTCATTATGGGGTATAGATTGATGAGGGCGAAAAAAGTTATTGAATCAATTTTAGAATAAGGCTGTAATGTAACACAATTTGGAAAAAGTAAAGAAGTCTGAATACTTTTCGAACGCACTGTAAATGTCCTAAAGCAAAATAATACATTATCGGATGAAATTGCTTTAGAAAGGGGCACAAAAGAGGAATGTCCTCTCTCCCACGCTTGTTCGCACTGGCAATTGAACCGCTTCCAGAAAGAATTAGACAGTACCCAAACGTAACAGGTATCAGTATTGTTAAACATAAATATAAACTAAACTTATTTGCAGACAATCTCCTGATATACCTGACCAATATTGAAAAGTCATTGCCCCCCCTGATAAAAATATTTTCAGAATACTGTAAAATCTCAGAATATAAAATGTAAGTGGAAAAAAACGAAATAATGACAATAACTCATGATCTACAGCAATCCTTTAAGTGGAGCACAAAAAAATATAAAATACTTAGGATGCTTAGTAAGTGACAACAAACAACAAATATATAAAGATTATTTTATCCCATTACTCAATAATATGAAAGCTGTCCTAATTAAACGGAACAAGCTTTCCATAAATCGAACATGTAGAATAAACTTCTTCAGAATGGCCAAAGTTATTATACTTATTCTCGGTCATACCAATTACCCCACCGATGATATTCTTTAAAAAAGTATACTCGGTCATAACGGACTTTATATGGGCAAATAAAATTAATAGAATACAAATCAAAGTGTTCCATCTTCCTAAGTCCGAGGGTGGTTTTAACCTTCCAGACTTGTATCAACTCCCTACCCAAGGCTTTTCCTTGTGACATATAGTTAAATGCACTAAAGAGGAACAATGGGTACATATTGAAGATGTGCATGCTCATCTCCTGAATCTTTTTACGGATCTATTTTCAAAGGATAACGCTATGGACATTAACAACTTCATAGTTAAGAACACTATAACGGTATGGAAGAAAATGAAACGGATTTTACAAGAACCAATATCACTCCCTAAATACACAACCTTATGGAACAATCCTTGGATAGTTTTTCAGAATTCACCAATAAATTAGTGCACATAGATATTTTCAAAGACATGCAACTTAAAAGTTTTATGTCACTTAATTTTGTTTTGAAATCTTTTGTACATCAGAGAAATCTTGAGGGAATCCTATTTGAGTCAGAAAATGATATTCATGTGATCGGTAGCCTATACAAAACCTTGCAGAGAGCCAATCCAACTGACAATCTCTTAGAAAGAAATATGACCTATTGGAACCAAGACTTAGAAATATCTGATATTGGCACAAGATGGAGGGAAAGTTGGAACATAACTAACAAAATTACAGTAAACGAAAATGTATGCTTAATCCAGTATAAAGTAAGTTTAGAATTTGATAAAAGAGATAAAATTCACAAATTGTACAGCATAACAGCAGAGTCATGTTTTAAGTGTAAAACTAACAATGACTCAATAATCCATGCCTTCTGGGAATGTTATGAAGACCAAAAATTATAGGCAGAGGTAGAAAGTTGTCTGTCAGAAGTATTAGAGTGTAAATGTACTTTTAAGTGAGATACCCGATGGGCTGGACAACACTTTTCTTGTCAATCATCTTGTAAAAACGTATACATCAAAACTGGGAATCAACCAATCCTTTGCCGTTAACACAATGGAAAGGTCAAATAAATTATTATCTAAATGTTGAAAGTTTGTTGGTGATGGAGAGAAACAAAATGGTGCAGTTTGAGGCCATATGGCAGAGAGTGATGAGGGGCTTGAGATGGTGGCAGGCGTGATGTAGTGGATGTAGTGGATGTTTGTGTGATGTTGTCGTTTGTATGCATGTGTTTTGTATTGTTTTAAAAAAATACAATAAAATCATTCAAAGACAATATCTTAATGTTCTACACTTGTTTCATGAGAACATTCGAGAATATTCCATCAACTGCCCACCAAACATACACAGAAAATGGTTGCCATGTTCTCAGAACATAAGATATACATTTTCTAGACACTTTTAATGGCAATGTTGCAAGAACATTTCTGTGTATCAGTTCTCAGGAAGTTGCCTGATGGTCCCAAAGAAAAGTTCTCCCCCCCCCAAAAAAAATGTAATTACACGCCTTGTTGCCGAGCCAATCAAGGCCCTGATTGGTGAACCACTGATCCATTCGTAGCTCTTTGTCTGTTGGCAAGGTTACAGACACTCACACAAAGTGCATAGTGTTTTCAACTTACATATTTCACATACATGATTACATTGTGCATGTTAATTTATCATTTATATCATGTCCTCACCTGGGATTTGAACTCACAACCTCTTGGTTCACGGTACTCCGCTATGCCACCATGTCCGTGTCATGTATCGGTTCATTTGACTATTTTCAGAATTGATTTGATTGACTTATTTCAGCCATTTACGAGCTTTCAGTGTAGTTGTCTAATGTTGGTGGGAGCCTTAACCTGTTTTGAAGATACTCCTGAATCACTATGATCAATAAAATCGTTTTTTCTTGAGTGTACTTTTAACAAAACTGAGATGTACTTAAAAGTGCATTCACCCTTTCGCTTACACCTATCAAATTGTTTCATCTACTTAAGTGGATTGTGCGCTGCCCTATGGGACTCCCGATCACAGCCGGTTGTGACACAGTTTGGGATCAAACCCGGGTCTGTAGTGAGACCTCTAGCACTGCAATGCAGTGACTTAGACAGCAGCGCCACTCAGGATGCCCCATTATTATATTCTGAGAACATGGCAGCCATATTCTGTGTGTGTTTGGTGGGACATTGATGGGATATTCTCCTAAACATCCGAAAACTGGACACATGAATGTTCTTGCAACATTCCCATGTATCGTGTCTAGGACCTTCATATCTTAAGTTCTGAGAACATGGTAACCAACTTCTGAATAAGTTCTAATTGACATGAAGGGAAAGGTCTCTTGGAAACATTCCTTGCACATCAAAGGAACATTCCTAGAAAACATTAGACAATGACCTAGTAAGACTGAAAGGAATGTTCTCTAAAGTTGTGGGAACGGTTGTTGTTAACAAGGATGTTGTAGGTGTCAAACCTATCTCAGAAACCTCTCTCTCATACAGAAATATCGTATGATAGACTGAGTATCCCTCTCTCACAGACACTATCCCTTCTCTACTTTTCCTCTCTCGATTTCCTCCTCTGGAGCATGGCAGGCACGCTCTGTGCTGACCTGAGAAGGAGTGACATTCAGAGGCCGGTCCCCTGCCTACAGCACTGACATTTCTGCCAGACTTTGATGGCGCCTTTGAACAGAGATGTGTGGAGGGATGAGCTGCCTGTCTCCCCTTCCAGCTCTGTTCTCTCTGCTCAGAGTGAGATGTGTAGCTACCATGCTCCTCTACCAACTGCCCCCCTCCCTCTATACACACACACACACACACACACACACACACACACACACACACACACACACACACACACACACACACACACACACACACACACACACACACACACACACTCTTACCCTCCTGCTGAGGTGCCTTCAAAGACGCCCGTGTTGCCTCTCCCCCTTGAAGCTCCCCCGCGTGGAAGGGAGGCATACCTTGGCCCCACTCCCAACCTCAACCCCCCCCAACCCCCAACAACCCCCAAAACCCTTTCCCCTAACCCCACCCCCACCACTGTGGAACGTTCAAAGAGACCCATGTTGTTTAGACACTCTACTGCTCTCCCTCTCTTTGTTTCTGAGCTGTGACTTTGGAGACAGAATGCTGAAGTGAGCAGAATAAGAACAAAAATGGTATGACAGCATCGCTTTGAAAATCAAGTGTGATGCAAGGAAAGAGCTGCATGGCTTGAGAGAGAGACAGAGAGAGACAGAGAGAGACAGAGAGAGACAGAGAGAGAGAGAGACAGAGAGAGAGACAGAGAGAGAGACAGAGAGAGAGACAGAGAGAGACAGAGAGAGACAGAGAGAGACAGAGAGAGACAGAGAGAGAGACAGAGAGAGAGACAGAGAGAGACAGAGAGAGAGAGAGACAGAGAGAGAGACAGAGAGAGACAGAGAGAGACAGAGAGAGACAGAGAGAGACAGTCAGTCAGTCAGTCAGTCAGACAGACAGACAGACAGACAGATTCTGTCTTTTCTTTCTCTCTTTCTCTGTTCCTCAGTTCCCTTCCCTCGGTTCATGTATTCTCAGTAGTGAGACACACTGGAGGTTGCAGACTGAGTTTAAAATGAGAAGGGAGACAGAGAATGACAGACCCTTTCCGTCTGCAGCCCTCTGGCTATGTGGCATGAGTCTACCTAGCCCCTCCTGTACACCCCCCTCTCCCCCCTGCCAGCCCCTGGGTCCCCTCCATCCAGTCAGCCAGCCTGCCTGTGCTTCAGTGTGCTGGGCTGGACTAGGCTATTGATTGGAAGCAGGGCTGCAGCTCACCTGCTAATTGAAAGCCGATTGGGGCCCTCGGGCAGAGCTGTAAAACAGCCCCAGTGTGGCGTTAAAAGCCCCGGCTGACAGCCCGCTGTAAATCCAGGCCTGCCTGCTCAGGTAATAGTCATGGTGTATATCCATCTGGGTTAGAACTGAGGGGGAGACACATCCACCCTCTATAGTCATGGAGTATATCTGTGTTAGAGCATAGAGCAGGGGATGGAGGTGGTGGTGGTCGGGGTGATAGGATCGGTATAAACCTACACATCCTCCCCTCAACACTCCCTTCCGTATCCCATGGTGACAGAGGAAAACAAAGCCTAAAGACTGAACACATCCTTCCCTCCTCTGGAGAGTGCTCATCCAGCTCTTCGCTCTCACAAGACCCCACTAGAGAGACACTGGCTCCAGCTCATGGTCACATTCCCTCTCTCTTGCTCTCTCTCTCTCACTCTCTCTCTCTCATTCTTTCTCGTTTTCTTTCCAGTCTCTCTCCCTCACTTCCTTTTTCTGTGTGTGTGTGTATGTGTGCTTAGTGATTGAGTATGGAGGGAACTGGGACAGAGAAGCGTCCGTCCTGCGGCAGGCAGGGAGCACAGAAAGAGAGGTTAATTGGATTGTAATTAGACCGGAGGTGATTAATTGATAGCATCTGTAAATTTGGATGTTTCCATTGTAAATGTGACAAATGAGAGGGTGCAGAAAGAAGGAGAAGGGCAGAGGGAGCGAGACTTGCTCTTTTCAAACCGTTTGGTAGGAGAGATACAGTAGATATTGCACTGAGCTGGGCTCCCTTTACTGAGCTGGGTCCCCTTTACCCATTGTCACTTCTAATTGTGCCTCCAGATCTCATGGCAAAATAGTCTAGGCTTCATTTGTATTCTAATTTCACAGTGCTTGAGGACTGAGATATGGAATTCAGAAGGGGATGTTGCCAAACCACTCCTCCCATTATGCATTGTGCTCTACATGCTGTAAGAGTCACCCACTCTGATCACTTAACCCCTCCTCCCATCATGCATTGTTTTCCATTTTCTTCCTCACTGTCACGACTTCCGCCGAAGTCGGCCCCTCTCCTTGTTCGGGCGGCGTTCCGCGGTCGACGTCACCGGCTTACTAGTCACCACCGATCTATGTTTCCCTGTTCGTTTTGTTTTGTCTTAATTATACACACCTGTTTTCAATTCCCTGATTATGTTTCTTATTTAACCCTCTGGCTTCCCTGTTTGTCTTGTCTGTGATTGTTGATGTTTAGTGGTTGTTGGTGTTTCTCCCAACCCTGTTATTTTACTGTGGGAGTATTTTTGATTGTGGTTTTTGAGTAAACACGTTTGTTTGCACTCATCCCTCTGTCCTGCACCTGACTCCGCTACTTCCCATAACGAAAGCGTTACACTCACTGTGGCGTTTACAGTTTCCTCTGTCCATGTTCCCTTGTGTGTGTGTGTGCTACTGTACACTCTAAGAAGAAAAGGAGCCTCGAAAAACCTTTTTGGGTTCAAAACGTTTGCCACCATGGGGGCACTTTTTCAGTTCAAAGTTCTTTGAGGAATCCCTCTGAAAAGGTTATTTCAAAGAAACCCATTTGTAAAGGTTCAAATAGGAACCTTTTTATTATGGGAGGGGTTAAATGTTGAACCGTTTTAATAATATATTATAGTTGAGGCAGCCTATCAGAAAATTGGAGGTGTGGCTCATTGGAGGTGTGACTTTCGGATAGTTATTTTTGACCACCCGTGAGCGTAAATGTCATGCCTGTTCATGTGTTTTGTTGTATTGTCATTAAAGGTGGAATTGTATACTGTTTCTCCAGGAACTTTGCTACATTGAAACATTACAGGTTCCTCCAAGAACCCCTCAACTAACCAAAGGTGCAAGTATTAACCATTGAAAGCTATGGTTGCTTGAGGAATCCCAGGGTTCCTTGAGGATCTCCAGGGTTCTTTGAGTCACGCCTAATTCTAAGAGTGTATGCTGTTGTTTTTTTTGTCTCATGTTGTTAGTCATATGATGCTGGAAGAAGAGACACTGGCATGTACGAGACTGTATGAGGAAATACAATGTGCTGGATGACTCAGCTAGGAGTGATTCCTGATGTGATGCTGCCTGCTGCAGAGCCTCAAACCCTCTTATCTCACAGTGATGAGGCATTGACGTGCTGGAGAAGAGCACACTCTCAGGAGTCATCAAATCATGGCAGCAATAAAAAAGATGATTGTTCCACCTCTTGTGTAGGTGTTACAACTATGAACATTGTTGTGAAGCCAACATACACACAGCTCACTTTTTGTGTGTGATTGTTCCATTGCTCAACGGAAACAAATTGTTAATTACCTGGGTGCCTAATGCTCTAACAAATGTTACAGGAACATTGCTGCCGAGAACCACACGAGGCTGTGAATTAAACTAATCAAATAAGCCTCCAGTCAGGCCCTATCAGACTGCTCCAGACTGCAGAAAATGAGCCCACGTCGCAAAATCTACATTTAATTTTCCCCGGGGACAGCCTGGGTCCCTTCTCTCTCACACATTTCCCCCCAATACGCAGCTGTTTCCAGGAGCAGGCAGGGAGACAGGGAGAGAGCTTCCTGGCCACGCTGAAAGAGCTTGAGCCTCCCTTTGCCAGGGCTTCGGCTGCATCGCCATGGTTATAAGGAAAAAAAACTTTTGGGGGAAATATTTGCTGTGGTGGCCTGAGCTTCACTCAGAACCCTGGAATAAGTACCAGGCATGTTTGCACAGCTTCCCATTCTCTCCAAAGCATTCAAGAGAAGAGTAAGGATGGATATGTGTTTGTGTGTGCATGTGTTTGCGTGTGTGTGCGTGTGTGTGTGTGTGTGTGTGTGCGTGTGTGTGTTTGTGTGTGGGCACAAGTTGTGTGAGCGTGT
Source organism: Salmo trutta (assembly GCF_901001165.1). Classification (NCBI taxonomy): domain Eukaryota; kingdom Metazoa; phylum Chordata; class Actinopteri; order Salmoniformes; family Salmonidae; genus Salmo; species Salmo trutta. Next base: position 16,735,034 of record NC_042968.1, read on the forward strand.
ACAGAGGGAGTGAGATTCATCTGTCAGTCTCAGATAAAGATGCCAGAAACAATGAAGGAGAGATTGTGCTCCAAGAGAGGCTGGGACAGAGATGTGCCAAACAGATGAGCTTCCTCTCTGTACCCCCACTCCCACTCCCATCCTGTCCCTATCCCCGTCTCCAGCCCCCTGTCTCCAGCCAGATGTTTCACTCATTGGTCACCCTCTCTCTCCCTGGGACACACTGACCTCAAGTCCTCCTGTCTCCATTGACATTCCAACGCACTGCAAACCTGAACCCACATCCTCGTTGAGAGGCTGAAAGAAAGGTAGCGGCTCACAGGGCTAAACCACTCTACCTATGTAGAGTCTAGCCATGTGGGAGTGGTGTCAGTCAGTCAAACATGTGGCCCTGTCCCTGAGAAACTTTCTGCAACTATGTTCATCATATGCAGTACTTGTCCCTATGATCAGTATGCTGAATCTAGTGCTAGAACTAGAATAACAGATAGGGTCACATTCAACTGCATTGAACATGTAGAACATGAGAGAAATGGGCTTTCCTGCCAATAAGGTAATGATTCTGTGTTTCTACACTCAAATTATTTTGTGTGAACACTGATGACAAAAGGAAAGCTTACAGATGAATGGGATTAAGCCCCTCAAAATGTCCGTTTTTTTTGTTATAGAAATAAGTATTATTGCATGGTAATTCAATTCTGCCATGGATTACCAATTCCTCATTCCTGATCTATTAGCTGGTGTAATTTCCCTCTGAGCAAAGTCTTTAGCCCACATACAAACAGACAAATGCACATAATCTCAGGCACGTGCACTCACACACACAGTGTCGGAAGTCCCAGAGCACACAGGCAGTGAAATACACAGTGTCGGAAGTCCCAGAGCACCCAGACAGTGAAATACACAGTGTCGGAAGTCCCAGAGCACACAGACAGTGAAATACACAGTGTCGGAAGTCCCAGAGCACCCAGACAGTGAAATACACCGTGTCGGAAGTCCCAGAGCACACAGGCAGTGAAATACACAGTGTCGGAAGTCCCAGAGCACACAGACAGTGAAATACACCGTGTCGGAAGTCCCAGAGCACACAGACAGTGAAATACAGTGTCAGAAGTCTCAGAGCACACAGACAGTGAAATACACAGTGTCGGAAGTTCCAGAGCACACAGACAGTGTGTGGCTGCCTCTGAGGCCCCAAAACTCATCAATCATGTCTAATTCCCTCCCTCATTTGTCCAGATGATATTTGTTTTGTTATTGCCTCTGCTATTGTTGTTGTTGTACTTTGATACATTCCCCGACTGCTCACATTTCCATTACAAGTCGTCAATTAATACAGAGAAATGTAATTATTGTGACAATGCGTCTAATGTGGGCTGTGGAGACGAGAAATGGATCGTGACAGGGTGTGCTTCAAGCTGTCACCCCGCTCCCCACTCACCCTTCTCACATCCCTCCACCCTTTCACAGCCCAGCCCCGTCTCTGCCGCCCTGTCTGCCTCACTGGGTCCCTCCGCCCACAGGTGAGCGGATGGCGAGAGGGACAGACAGACAGGCAGGACGGGAAGTGATTAGACAAAGAAGTGCACTTTGTCTAATGTGATTACATGACATTCTTCATATTTCATACAGGCTCCTGGGCCACAATCTGCCCTGGCCTTCTCCCTCTCCCTCCATTTGGCCTCTCATTTACCTCTCAGTGGCTTGCTGTTGTCATGTCTTCTTCTGTTGTTGGTTTGTGATCCACTCTACACCTGTGCATCTTCTTCATATCCTATCTGTTTATTTGCCTGTTCTATTTCTGTCCCTGGTTCTCATCCTCTGTGTCCACATCTTTCCTTCCTCTCATCACGTCACATCTTACTCTCTTCCTGTCCTTTGTCTCTGCCTGTCCTCTCTTGTTTCCTGCCTTATCCTTCCAATATCCTGTCCCAGTTACATCACTCCACCCCTCCCTCCCTCTCTCCCTCGCTCTCTCTCTCCTCACCCTCTCTCTCTCTCTCTCTCTCTTTCTCTCTCCTGTGGAGGTCAGGTGTGGTGTAGTGAGAGCCAGCCTGTGTTTAATTACATTAATAAACAGCCCTGTGAGGTGGCGTGCCCTCTCTTCTCTCCCCCTCGCTCTGTCCTCTCTCTCCTCACCCCCTCTCTCTCCTCACCCCCTCTCTCTCCTCACCCCCTCTCTCTCCTCACCCTCTCTCTCTCTCCCCTCCCTCTCTCAGGTTCCCTCAGTGTTGTTCCACAGGCCTCAGTCGGTTCTGTAGATAGAGGCCCCCTTCAGGTCGAAGCCCAATAGGTGCCAGGTTGCATTTCATGACTGATTGCGAGGCATGTGTTTATCCCCCTCTCCTCCATCAGTTCCAACCCCCGTCTCCAGCGGTTCCCGACACGCTCGCCTCGCTGGAGGTCATGTCAGAGATTTTCTCTCTCCCCTCTCTGATGCAGGTGGAGGCCTGGGTGAAATGGGCCTCTTAACATGCTGCAGCTGCATCTCTCTCAAACACCAGGTAATGAGGGACGTGCCCTTCCTGATAGGCTCCTCAGAGGTGTAAAACACCTCATCATCCCCCCTCCTCCCTCTCCCTCTCCCACCACTGATGGTCATGTGCAAATACTCACCTCTCCTCTTTTTGCATCTCACAAATTCAATTTGGAGGGGAATTGAAATATTAATTTGAAGAGGAGATGTAGGTGTTTGCTCAGGCTCTGCCTGCTCCCTAGTATTTGTAGAGGCTCTCTCTGTCTGTCTGCATCATAAAGCTGAAATCAGCCTCAAACAGAATACCCCCTGGGCCAACAGACAATGGTCCTGCACACAAACATGAATAGCAAACCAGGCTGGCATATGACAAGCAGCAGTAACTTATTGCCATCCTTCCCCATGAATAGACTTCCCGAGGTTGACAACAGGTCTGTACGATATAATATGCATGGGATTCATGCAAATACCAGACTCTTCAACAAGGTGTCAGAAAACTCTTACAGTATATACCTCCTTCCATAGTCAACAGGCCAGCTGTTAAAAGTGGCATAATCTCCTCCAAGACCATTACAGTTTAATGTGGCTGCATATAAAATCTGCATTTCTCTTTAATGGAGGTGCTGAACCTGGGGTAAGGTAGCATACAGTACTGTCGCCTAAGCTTGTTGGGTGACAAATTGTGTATATTTTATTGCAAAACTTCAATTTTTACATGTTTTGAGTGACTTTTTAGAGATCAATGGCAAAACAAAGATTAGAGAATTTAAAATGGAATAAAAGCTTAGTGGTTGTACCAAGCGATATGCCGTAGGCACGCGATTATCTAAAGAGGTCAACATTTTTTAACTAGCTTGTTTCAAAACCCTATATGGTTCTGTTCTTACTCCCACCCCAGGTTTGCACAGCCACTTACATCTTAGTTCTTTACAAAAAGAATAGATCCAGAGAAAATATGAAAATGTATGTATTCATGTTTATTTCAGAATAGCATAAATGTGAATAGATCAAATTAGTTTTTGTGACTTCCCTTTTCCTTCTTTCTGTGGGTCTATTCTTCACAGAGAATGTCTCCATTTTTCAATTGTTCTGTTTCAATTGTTCTGTGGCTTTTCATTTATTCATCCCCCCACAATTAGTATTGCTCTCCTAACGAAGGCTTTGGTTATTATGAATAGCAGTGATACAACTGGCTCACAAATGTCCCCTCTCTTTGTCAAAGTGTTAAGTACCCTTCACACACACACATGCTAATCAATAACGTCGTCCCCAAACAATGAAAAGTCTTTCAAAATAGTGTGGACCACAACAAGTGTAGCCTTGAGGGATGTGTCCTCTTCAAAACATCAGGTTGACTCAATATATATTTTTCCTCTTCTTTCTTTGGCTTTTTTTAAATCAACATAGTATGGGTAGACTTTGCCTTTGTTTTGGTTTATTTGTTTGTCAATTAGGGTGTGCAGGGTGAACACGTGGTCTGTCGTACGGTAATTTGGTAAGAAGCCAATTTGACATTTGTTCAGTACATTGTTTTTACTGAGGAAATGTACGAGTCTGCTGTTAATGATAACGCAGAGGATTTTCCCAAGGTTGCTGTTGACTCATATCCCACGGTAGTTATTGGTGTCAAATTTGTCTCCACTTTTGTGGATTGGAGTGATCAGGCCTTGGTTCCAAATATTGGGGAAGATGCTCTCTGTCTCTCTTTCTCTCTCTCCATCTCCCCTTCTCTCAGAGAGGCAGCTTGAGTCTGGGCACGGGGAGAGGGACCAAAGTTAATTAGACTGTGGGCCAGGGAGGGGGGCACATGGTAATGTAAAGGAGGTGTGTGGAAACAGATGGCCCAGAATGTATTAACTTGCAGGAGATCTTCAAGGAACCCACTGGACCAGACATTAGTCCTGCCACTGTCTGGGACTAAGTGGAGGGAGGCTAGCGGAGTAGTCCTGCCACTGTCTGGGACTAAGTGGAGGGAGGCTAGCGGAGTAGTCCTGCCACTGTCTGGGACTAGGTGGAGGGAGGCTAGCGGAGTAGTCCTGCCACTGTCTGGGACTAGGTGGAGGGAGGCTAGCGGAGTAGTCCTGCCACTGTCTGGGACTAGGTGGAGGGAGGCTAGCGGAGTAGTCCTGCCACTGTCTGGGACTAGGTGGAGGGAGGCTAGCGGAGTAGTCCTGCCACTGTCTGGGACTAGGTGGAGGGAGGCTAGCGGAGTAGTCCTGCCACTGTCTGGGACTAGGTGGAGGGAGGCTAGCGGAGTAGTCCTGCCATTGTCTGGGACTAGGTGGAGGGAGGCTAGCGGAGTAGTCCTGCCACTGTCTGGGACTAGGTGGAGGGAGGCTAGCGGAGTAGTCCTGCCACTGTCTGGGACTAGGTGGAGGGAGGCTAGCGGGGTAGTCCTGCCACTGTCTGGGACTAGGTGGAGGGAGGCTAGCGGAGTAGTCCTGCCACTGTCTGGGACTAGGTGGAGGGAGGCTAGCGGAGTAGTCCTGCCACTGTCTGGGACTAGGTGGAGGGAGGCTAGCGGAGTAGTCCTGCCACTGTCTGGGACTTGGTGGAAGGAGGCTAGCGGAGTAGTCCTGCCACTGTCTGGGACTAGGTGGAGGGAGGCTAGCGGAGTTGTCCTGCCACTGTCTGGGACTAGGTGGAGGGAGGCTAGCGGAGTAGTCCTGCCACTGTCTGGGACTAGGTGGAGGGAGGCTAGCGGAGTAGTCCTGCCACTGTCTGGGACTAGGTGGAGGGAGGCTAGCGGAGTAGTCCTGCTACTGTCTGGGACTAGGTGGAGGGAGGCTAGCGGAGTAGTCCTGCCACTGTCTGGGACTTGGTGGAGGGAGGCTAGCGGAGTAGTCCTGCCACTGTCTGGGACTAGGTGGAGGGAGCCTAGCGGAGTAGTCCTGCCACTGTCTGGGACTAGGTGGAGGGAGCCTAGCGGAGTAGTCCTGCCACTGTCTGGGACTAGGTGGAGGGAGGCTAGCGGAGTAGTCCTGCCACTGTCTGGGACTAGGTGGAGGGAGGCTAGCGGAGTAGTCCTGCCACTGTCTGGGACTAGGTGGAGGGAGGCTAGCGGAGTAGTCCTGCCACTGTCTGGGACTAGGTGGAGGGAGGCTAGCGGAGTAGTCCTGCCACTGTCTGGGACTAGGTGGAGGGAGGCTAGCGGAGTAGTCCTGCCACTGTCTGGGACTTGGTGGAGGGAGGCTAGCGGAGTAGTCCTGCCATTGTCTGGGACTAGGTGGAGGGAGGCTAGCGGAGTAGTCCTGCCACTGTCTGGGACTAGGTGGAGGGAGGCTAGCGGAGTTTCCTGCCACTGTCTGGGACTAGGTGGAGGGAGGCTAGCGGAGTAGTCCTGCCACTGTCTGGGACTAGGTGGAGGGAGGCTAGCGGAGTAGACTGGATAAATAATTCAGCTACAACATGTCACCTCCATGAATAGACATGATTATATGTAAATACACAGCAAATACATATGGGTATGTTAGCACATGATTATACAGAAACGCATAATAAATGTGTATTTATAGCCAGAAGTGACCTTACAGCCATTAAAACCCCTGATGGTAGTTGGAGGTTGACCAGAGGAGTTTGGCCAGAGGTCAGCATGACTGGCTGGCAGGGGTAACAGGGCTTGAGAATGTGACAGTTAAAACCTCTTGTAGCTGGCCATACTACTCTCAATATTCCAGCAAGCATTAGCATAAGAGAACCATAAAGTATACTGACCTCTGTATCACCCCAAACATACAGTACCAATTCTTTGCAGATTTATTCATGTGCAACCTTGAACTCACTATCGGTCTACTCTGTAGGAGGAAAATGTATTAACTGTGAGAAAAGCTAACATTTCTATTTGACATAAACTAGGCCTAAATACAGTAACGGCACATTATCCTGTTATTCTGTGTGGTATGAAATGAGAACAGCTGCACAATGATGTACTGAACCCTTGAGGTACACAGGCATCCTAACAGGTAGACTTATCTATGTAAATCATCCAGTGGTCTGACTGAACTGCAGTGTGCACACACACACACACACACACACACACACACACACACACACACACACATACACACACACACACACACACACACACACACACACACACACACACACACACACACACACACACATCATATTATGTGTACAGATAAGTACAGATTGAGTCACCCATTATACCACTGCCCAATGGCCAAATGGATGATGCTGTGAACTATCCTACATACTAACCGAGGAGACATTCATAATTCAGTCATATTGTGATGTGGGTACGTTTAGTCTTTCCATTCTCTGATGTCTTTGCCAGAGGATATTTACCTGCCTCTCCTCCAAGGAGATTGTTATTCCACGTTTACAACCCACTGGTGGTTCACCTTGACATTGACAAGACTAGAACTATATTACTGACTTTAGGAACGCTGTGATATGTGAATGATCAACCTTTCCCAATCTTAAAACGTAAATGTCCAAAATGTATTGAAATCAAATAACGGTCACACTTTAACGGGGTAAGGTTGAAGGTTAGGGCTAGGGTTAAGGTAACGGTTAAGTTTAGGATAAGGGTTAGGGTTAGAGGTTTAGGGTTAGTAGATAGTTAGCTGAAATGTTAGTGAGTCTGTAGAGCATCTACAGATGGACTATCCAAATAAAGTGTTACCAAAAAAACGTTCCATAATACTGTGGCTCCGCCCCAGAATATGCATTCACACGCTTTTGAAATAGTACCGTTTTGCTCATGGTTCTACATCTGCATTCAAAGTAAAGCCTGCTCCTATGCCTGCCAAGCAAGATCCACCAAAGGCTTTCAAACGTCTTTAAGCTACTCTTTAGCACAACCAGAACTCACTACACTGCACTACAATACACCGCTCGAGAGACAACTCTGCTGAAATCAAACAGCTCATACAAGAGGAGCACTAAAGAGAAGCACTAATGAAAAATAGATTTGGTGAAAAAAGTTGATTTTCTTCCCTCTCTCTCCAAACGCGAAGGAGACGATGGAAGCCGAACAACATGTGCACCAGCAGCTAGCGAGAACAGCTTGTGAACTAGTTGAGTGGGCTCTGTGAAGCCGGGCTGCTATACGTGTGACTCATCTCATCGGTGTGAGCTTCAAACACCCCACTGAACCACTGATCCTGCTGGGCCTCCACCAAAGTGAAAATAGACTGCCGTGACAACTGTACGCTCGGCGCCGTAAAGAAGTCCATTAACATTATGTGATGCTGCTGTTGAGAGTTCTGGTTCGCCTCACCTCCAGCTGTCACCATAACACTGGCTCATTCTCCTCATACCCTTCATCAAACGGAATACGTTGCCTATTTCTACATATTGGGCATTGAGAGAAAAACATGGTGATGATTCTTTGTTCTCTGTGAATGGGCTTGCCAGGCAGTGATCCTGCTGGCTGCTTGTACGTCAGTACTGTTACCTGTGATACCTCAGTGGAACCCCCCCGCCGTTGGGTGTGAATGGACTGTGTGTCCTCCATTCTACTCTCTACTCACCTCACAGTACTGTGTAGATGACCATGTTGTCCTCATCTGACTCACAGCGGTGTGTGTGAGTGTGTGCCAGCGTGAGTGTGTGTGTGTGTGTGTGTGTGTGTGTGTGAGGGAGAGATTTTCTCCACCAAACTGTGACGTTGCAATAACACAACAGCAGTGTATTCATATAGCTGAGCCTGTTCACCATTTAAAAGAGGAGTCGCTTTGTTACATCCAACATAATGCAACAACAAAAAATGCATATTCCGATATGGTTAAATGGAGAAATGTAACCATACAGAGAGAGCAAAATGCCTGAGTGCGCAACATACTCCTGGGAACCAGGCAGGCAGAGAGGATTGTGGGATTCATTAGCTGCCAGGAAGCAGATGACTCATGGCGGTCTCCATGACCTGTTGTTTGTTTGTCTCTCGTTTATTCATTCCCTCTGTTTACTGCAAATCTTTAATGTGCAATGCAAGATGCCTGCTTGGCATTCACTGGAACGGCCAGGCACTAACACCAGAGAGGACGCCCACCATAAAGGATATAAGTCCCTCATCAGTGAGATGTAATCCAGCCTTTATAAATGAAAATGAACCAAGCCTAAAAAAATCCCTCTTTACGCAGCCCGGGCTTGGACCAACAAGTGGTATACTGCCACTTCCATTGTGCACAGGCAAATGAATGAATTTTGAGGGAAGTCAAGTTTTGAAAGCAAATGATTGCTTCAGAGAGAGTGGTTTTCTCTCCTGGGGCGTGTGGGGAAACAGTGCACTGACAGCATTACCCCTCCCTGAGGCAGCCAGCAGCACATAGAGCCTGTGTGTTGGAGAAAGCTCCAGGATTACCACTCCTATATTCACATAAATACTGTCACACCTCATAGAGGCAATAACATGAATATCAATGGCTCTTTTCTCTCTTCAATTTGACTCATTCTTACAAAATGGACAGTGAAATGTGTTCATGCCTGACTGCCTTACACCTCGTTTACTCCCCATGATCTGTTTAATTGGTTAATAATGAACACACTGAGGTAATTTCCTCTAAAACCATTATACACTCCCAGGGTTGTCCATCTCTGATTTGGGAAATTCAAGGCAGTAAATCTAGTTGGAAGTATTTCAAATAGCATGCCTGTGACTTTCCGCTGAGTCACCTTGAATACGTTGTGAATAATGTTTGTCATAAAAAAGGGAGGAAGTGACATGGGGTATTCAGGTGTGCAAAATCCTGGAGGACACATAATATTCCTCTTGTGTGCATTCTTTCTTTGTGAAAAGTTCACATGCCTCCACAAGCACAGCTTGGAACTCATCTGACTGCACTCCGTCTGTGAGAGGAGCAAGCACGTCGGTTCCCTCCGTTTCAGTACAGGTGGTGAGGCTTGGCAGCGACAAGCCTGAGAACCCTGTCAACCTTTCTGAGACGCCTCCCCGTACTCAAACAGAAAGATGTATGCACAGCAGCAGCAGTAGCATAATAGGAGATAGCATGCAGCCAGGCAGCAGTACCTGCATGTCTGTTCCCCTGCCAAGCAGTTTGGAAGTCTTCACAGCTGTGCAGGCAAGGTTCCCCACTGAGAGACAACAAAAAGAAGGAAACAAAAAAATCACAAAACCAAAGGGCGGCACTGACGTTACTTTAGCTCTGCCTTTATAGCAATGAATGCCTCTGATGGTATTGACAAGGGGGCCTGTTGTGCTTTTATACCCCATTCAGCATGTAAACTCTGCAGGATCTTTTTAAAAACGATCTACAAAGATGTGATTAAATAGGAAATAAATAATTAAAGCTAACCAAAGCAATGCAATGCCAGATGTTACTAGAGCCTTTTAAATACCCCTCCTCTCCCCAAACAACAACCACACTCCTGCAGACATAGGACAGGAACATTCTCATACAAAGACGAAAACATCTGCAAGATCTATTTTGATTTCATTCAACATAGAGGATATGCTTGGGATATGTATTAAATACTGAATTGACATACCATATATATATATTTTTTAAAAATCATATACATAGATGCTCCAATCATGCAACAATCAATATTTGCCGCGCCTATATAACTATACATAAGATGTCACGAGAATGTCTGAATGTTAACTACTAGTTAGTCATATAGTCCTTCTAGATAGTTACATCCTTGTCTAGAATATTTGCCACCACTGACTGACAAAAGGTTAGTCTCTGCATAACCTGTTGCCTGCCTCTCAAAATAGTCATTCAGCATCCAATCAATAATCTCATCCCTGCCGTAATAGCACACATCACCACCACTTAGGATCTCTGACCTAATTACGACCAAACCGTCGAGCCTTTCATAAACCATGATGTCCTAAAGCAAAACTACATTAGTTGTACTTTAATATGACAGCATATACATTTTCAGAAAGTTATGTGGATTTTGGATATGTATAAACAAAGCCCCGTTGATTCGGGAAGCGGTGAAAAGAAGCCGTAGATCAGTTCAAAAGCTGTTGAAACTAAACGGTAGCGCCAATTCAGCACCATGGACAGCAACATGTTAGAAATGTAGATCCTAGATTGTCTTTGAACACGCGACATCAAAACACAGCAGACTACACATATATAAATGTGTCTTTCCTGTGAGCCAGAACAAAGCTACCTGTGAGAATGATTATCTACAGAATTCAATATAATACGTAGCCTACAGCGGCAAGTTTCCTGTCTTTGTTCCTCTTAAAAGTCTCGAGCTTTCCCTTTACACAAATGTTTGGATTCTCACTACACCCTGTGGGCGCTCGGTCGTTCTGCCCTCCAATTGGCTAAACTAGGCGTATTATGCAAATTAGCTAGGGGTCTAGTCAGAAGCCTACGAGCTGACGTCACTAGGCAGAGTGGCAGCTGACACAGGGAGAAAGAATCAGATTGAGAACGGGAAGAGGAATGAAAATACATCAAACATAAATAAAGCGAAATCAAAGGAATAGGATAGATTAAGAGAAAGGAGAAAGAAGAAGAGAGAAACTGTGTAAAAAGGGAGAGGGACAGGGAGAGAGAAAGAAGAGAAAAATAAAGTAGGGGGAGTGTGCAGTTGAGTTGAGAGAGAGGGAAAGGGAGAAAGGGAGAGAGAGAGAGAGAGAGAGAGAGAGACCAGCCGCCGGCCCATTTAGGAAAGATGGCTACAGTCACTGTAAACGGAGTGCAGCAAGAGAATGGATTCAGCACCACGAACAGCGCCGGCAGGATGAACGGGCTCATGATCGGTCAGAACACCATTCCAATGAAGGACCACGACGCCATCAAGCTGTTTATCGGACAGATTCCCAGAAACCTGGAGGAGAAAGATCTGAAGCCCCTTTTTGAGGAATTCGGAAAGATATACGAACTCACTGTGCTGAAAGACAGGTTTACGGGAATGCATAAAGGTCGGTTCTGGTATCGTTTCATTGCTTCTGTATGCACGCAGCAACACCCTTTTCAAAAACAGTATGTTTTTTTTATTAAGTATTCGAGGCTCCAAGGAGAGCATAAAAAGTGTAATTATTGTAGATGTTTGTGGCATGTGGGAGTTTCCTGCAAGGTAGTACGTTGTTGCTTTACACACACACACACACACACACACACACACACACACACGTGTGCGAATGAGTGCGCGCGGGTCAATTGTCAAAGTGTCAACCCCACATCCGCTACGATACTACTGCTTGTAGCCTATGTCTGTGTATGTTTACATTGACGCTCATGTGCTGGGCTCCTAGTTAAGGGGTGGGACAAGGAATGTCTGTTTGCTTCACGGTGCCTGACAGTTAGATCGTCATAGACAGATAGGCTAAAAGATGCTCCGGAAGGAGGAGGACGGAAATCACCACTGGGCATGAGATGTTAGTTATTAGGGCTGTGTGACGATGCTGATGTGGCATTTTGAGAAGGCTAATGTATACGTTTTAGACGTAATTACGAGACCAAAATAACTGTTTAGATCACTGCCATGTATTGTAGCGTAGGCTAGTTCAGGGGGCGGGGCCAATGTGGCATAGCAGAGGCACGGGAACAGCATGGGGTCTCTCTCTCGTGCTCTTTCACCGGCCGCGTCACCTCATTGTCCACAATGATCAGGAGCGATACTCTCATGTTCTAATTATTTCATAGCGTTGAATACAGACTAAATGTGATTGATTATCCAAATTGTGTCTTTATGTTTCACTTCGTAACTAATATTACAATCCCTTACATTTCGCTGCCATTGTTTGAAAATATGGTCTATCGGTAGATCTATGTCAACAGAACATCCCAATGCCCTGTGAAGTTTAGGCTATGTCTTAGAATCGAGGTTGTAGTCTATTTGAATGTTAGTGTTATAGACCTACCGAAAGCAAATACTAAAACGTTACTTAAAATTAAGGATACGTATTATTATTATTAGTAGTAGTAGTAGTAGTAGTGGTATTGTTATTATTATTTCATTTTAAATAATTTGTGTATTATTACTAAAAGCAGACCTAATATAGCCTATAGTTATATCACGTGTTTCATTTTCTCATGTGGGATGACATTTAAATATGTGTGTAAAGCTCTAATAAAAGTCTCTCTTCTAATGCTTTCCCTAATCTCTTCTCCAGAAGAGCGCGCTTCCACTAATCACTGCGATACAGGTACAGCGCTGGGTTCGTCGTGGGACCGCTGCCAGCTAAATCATACAGTGCAGTATATAATTAAAGCTACTAGTTTACATTAATAGGTCCTATTGCCAAAGAGCCTTCAAGCCGCCGAGAGACAGAGACGGAATCGTGACACAGAAATGAGCGGCCGCCCGGCAGTGTCCTGCTCCCGGCTCTCGCTGTACACTGTGACCTGAAGGTCTCTGCGCGCCACCTTTTCCGTGAGTTATCAATCACTGCTGCTGGACCCACACACCCCGCGCACGTTTCTCTTTCGAGTATGATGATCGATTAAAACAATATTCTCGATGCGTGTGTTGTTTACGCCTGCCTGTCCTCGAACACCATGAATGTCAAATCTCTAGGGCTGTTTGCTTAAAGAAAGATAATCCTGTTCACAAGCCAAACTGTCTGCCCAGTCAAATCAGCATCCGCCGAGGCCACTCCGGCGTACTAGTAGCCTATAATGTAGAACATATTATGTATTACTACCCACCGCCTCAAAGTCACATTGGGAGTGCGCGGGAGTTGGCTACATCCGTGTTGTCTAATAAGATTTCATAAATGCATTTTATGGATGAGTTTTTCCCCTCGAAATGGTCTTCTCACCTGTGATATATGTCAAAAGCTGTAAATGTTCCCTACAGAAAAGAAAATATATTTCTATAGACTCACAACTGGCATGTGAGTTTGTTTTTACTTTCAAATAGGCATGCATAGTTCCTGAGCAATGGTTGATTCCGTATTTTGGGAAAAATGCTATCCAAAAAAAAAGCCCGACTTCAAATAAAATAGTACATCCTTGAAATAAAAACGAGTTGATTGTAAGACTTTTGAAATACATTTGGGATTTGCGTTTACAATAATTTAATCATCCATAATCTTAATTTAGTCTATTGGTCAGTTAATGTCAAAAACAATTGGAAAATGTATGCAACTGATTTAACCAATCACATCATGTTTTGTTTCGTATTCCATTTCTGATTGGTCTTTGGGCTCATGGGAGGGCGTTTTGAAATGTATAAAATCCAAATTTATACACTGGGCGCACCAGTGCGTGTTGATTTTGTCCACCCACACCAGATTCGCATCAGGACACGCAGGTTGAAATATCAAACAAACTCTAACCAACTATATTAATTTGGGGCTTGGTGGAAAAGCATTAAACATTCATTTCAATTTAGCTAGCTAGCTTGCCTTTGCTAGCTAATTTGTCCTGGGATATAAACATTGGGTTGTTATTGCATTATTACTGAAATGCACAAGGTCCTCTACTCTGACAATAAATCCACAGATAAAAGGGTAAACCGAGTTAGTTTCTAGTAATCTCTCCTCCTTCAGGCTTCTTCTTCTTCTGACTTTATATGGCGGTTGGCAACCAACTTTAAGGTGCATTACCACCACCAACTGGACTGGAGTGTGGACATCAGTTCATCGTTCAATCACCCACGTGGGAATATGTGGGATTTGCAAATAGAACCAAGTTCTATTTTAGCCCCTGGCTACGCATACGCTCATTGACGTGCGCGAGCAGTGTGGATGCAATGATTGAATAACATGTATGTGTACATTTTATTTTGGTCAGCAGGTTAGTTAGCTGTAATAGCTTACTGTAGCCTACACTCAAATCATGCAAATACACTGACTATTCAAAACATGCTCTTTCTATGACATAGACTGACCAGGGGAAAGCTATGATCCCTTATTGATGTCACTTGTTAAATCCTCTTCAATCAGTGTAGATGAAGGGGAGGGGACAGGTTAAAGAAGGATTTTTAAGCCTTGAGACTACTGAGACATGGATCGTGCATGTGTGCCATTCAGAGGGTGAATGGGTAAGACAGTGCGATCAGGGGTATGGTAGTAGGTGCCAGGCGCACAGGTTTGAGTGTGTCAAGAACTGCAACGCTGCTGGGTTTTTCATGATCAACAGTTTCCCGTGTGTATCAAGAATAATCCACCACTCAAAGGACATCCAGCCAACTTGACAAAACTGTGGGAAGTGTTGGAGTCAACATGGGCCAGCATCTCTGTTGAACGTTTTTGACACCTTGTAGAGTCCATGCCCCGAATAATTGAGGCTGTTCTGAGGGGAAAAGGGATGCAACTCAACATTAGGAAGGTGTATATTTAGGCACATCTGTCGGCTATACTTCGTCTTTCACTGAGAGCTGCCTATGATGGAGCTGACAAAGTTGGTGGAAAAATATTAGTGCTGAGCGATTATTGCTTTTTGAGGTCTGTTCGGTTTTGGTTAGATTGTTAAACAATAATCATGGTTTTCGATTTCAGTTGAGATCATTTTTTTAAACATTAAATGCAGTATACATAATGTGGGTTAAATGCTGTAACACACAACACAACAATTAATTAAGTCCCATGATGGTAGTGACTGCCCATTTCCGCTTATAACTTATTAACCATCGTTTATTCATATTACTTTACTTTAATGAAATATTTCAGCTGTTATCTATATTACATTTGTTTTATTTAAATACTTTATTATTTAATTCAAAGTCATCTCATCTCTATAGAGCTGCTGCCTATGCTGTCTGACAGCAATCTTTAAGTCATACCACAGATTCTCAATTGGATTGAGGTCTGGGCTTTGACAAGGCCATTCCAAGACATTTAAATGTTTCCCCTTAAACCACTTGAGTGTTGCTTTAGCAGTATGCTTAGGGTCATTGTCCTGCTAGAAGGTGAACCTCTGTCCCAGTCTCAAATCTCTGGAAGACTGAAACAGGTTTCCCTCAAAAATTTCCCTTTATTTAGCTCCATCATTCCTTCAATTCTGACCAGTTTCTCAGTCCCTGTCGATAAAAAACATACCCACAGCAATGATGCTGCCACCACCATGCTTCACTGTGGGGATGATATTCTCGGGGTGATGAGAGGTGTTGGGTTTGCGCCAGACATAGCGTTTTCCTTGATGGCCAAAAAGCTCAGTTTTAGTCTCATCTGACCAGAGTACCTTCTTCCATATGTTTGGGGAGTCTCCCACATGCCTTTTGGTGAACACCAAACGTGTTTGCTTATTTTTTTCTTTAAGCAATGGCTTTTTTCTGGCCACTCTTCCATAAAGCCCAGCTCTGTGGAGTGTACAGCTTAAAGTGGTCCTATGGACAGATTCTCCAATCTCCGCTGTGGAGCTTTGCAGCTCCTTCAGGGTTATCTTTGGTCTCTTTGTTGCCTCTCTGATTAATGACCTCCTTACCTGGTCCGTGAGTTTTGGTGGGCGGCCCTCTCTTGGCAGGTTTGTTGTAGTGCCATATTCTTTAAATTTTTTAATAATGGATTTAATGGTGCTCCGTGGGATGTTCAAAGTTTCAGATATTTTTTTATAACCCAACCCTGATCTCCACGACTTTGTCCCTGACCTGTTTGGAGAGCTTCTTGGTCTTCATGGTGCCGCTTGCTTGGTAGTACCCCTTGCTTAGTGGTGTTGCAGACTCTGGGGCCTTTCAGAACAGGTGTATATATACTGAGATCATGTGACAGATCATGTGACATTTAGATTGCACACAGGTGGACTTTATTTAACTAATTATGTGACTTCTGAAGGTAATTGGTTGCACCATATCTTATTTAGGGGCTTCATAGCAAAGGGGGTGAGTACATATGCACGCACCACTTTTCCATGTTTTATTTTGGGGGATTTTTGAAACAAGTAATTTTTTTCATTTCACTTCACAAATTTGGACTATTTTGTGTATGTCTATTACATGATATCCAAATAAAAATCTATTTAAATTATAGGTTGTAATGGAACAAAACAGGAAAAAATGCCAACGGGGATGAATACTTTTGCAAGGCACTGTATAGGTTGTTATCAATAAGACGTCACAGTACGGTGCATAGAGTTTGATTTGACAGCTAGGGGGCAAGGAGACCTCCAGCTCCGCTAATACCATTGACAACTACGTGCTGTTTTCAAGGTACTGTTAAATAAATATCATAACTATTTGGTTTTAGTATCATCACCTCTTGAAGAGCATAGTCAGAACAACACATTTCAAATTATTCCACATGTAGCTCTATCATCAGAGTTATACAGCAAGTAACTGCATGCTTTTCATGCTCAGTAAACATCAATTGATCATGTCATTTCAGATACGTGAGGGTAGCCATATCCATTTGGCATGTAGCTAGCTAGCTAGCAAACAAACATTGTCATCAGAGATTAGACTTTTAGAAAGAGTTTGACATCGGTAAGTCCTCATCCTGGTAAAGTTGTCAGTCGGACTACTGTCCTCACCACTATAGATGGCAATTAAATCAAACAATATTTGGATATACAGCCATATGGTTTATCCCCTGAAAGTTAGCTCGTTAACTAGCCATATTGATGTGATCTGTTATTAGCTAGCCAGCTAATTTGACATGGTCCATCAATCAAAGTAGCCTATCATGTCTGTCAGCAGCAATTGTGATTAAATAGGCTTAAAAACAATGTTGAAAGTGGGAGGTTAGCTAACTTCACTAGGTAGGTCTACATTGGTTGGAGAAAAAGTACATTCGGTCTACTTACCACTATGTTTAGCCAACTGTACAAAGTTTCTACCGGTAGCTTGTAAAGTAAACATTATCAGCTAACAGTACATCGGCAAATGCGGCCTTCAGCTGCTTGACAGGCAGAGCCCTCGAAAAGCATGCTGTATAACTCTGATTATAGAGCTAAATGTGCACAATTGTGTTGCATGGAATAAATGGATATGTGTAGTTCTGACTATGCTCACAAAAAATACTCACAGTTCACATTTATTTAGCAATCCCTTGAAAACGGCACGCAGTTGTCAATAGTTTTAGTGGAGCTGCGGGTCTCCTTGCCCCCCAGCAGGCAAATTGAACGCTCTGCACCTTATTGTGACATTTTATTGATAACGACCTATTAACATAAGAGCAAGCAAGTATCCTATTCTTATGCCTCTGTCATATTCAACTAAATGTGTGTTGCATTCAAATAGGCCACAGGCTATATTGAACCATAACTCTGTCACATAACCTAGACTTAGCAAGCATAGTAGGCTATTTTAGCAGGCCTATACTGTTGTAGAAGTCTACCAACATCGGCCGTGCATAGGCCTTCAGCACATTTTGTTTCAGCTACGTGACATTCCCTCCCTCAGACCAAGAGACACGTCATTGAAATGCCTCAGGTGGTTAAGGAGTGTGTCATCACGTCTAGACTTAATGATTAATTCATTATCCAACTAATGGATCATCTTCTGCTACACCATTCATACTCAGAGGGATATAACACAGGGTTGCACCATCATTTTGGATTTATGAAAATATCATGATTTGGGGGGGGTATAATGTTGTTACTCATGATTTGGGCTTTTTGAATTTCTCTAGTGCCTAATGTGAAATTCTTTTGAATTCCTCAAGTTCCATTTATGTGGTAATGCATTTCCCAAATGTTAATGGGGTGAAAACATCAGCACATTTTTAGCATGTTTTTCATTTAATTGTTTGACTGTAGATTCATTTTTGTGACAATAGCTTATATCTCCCACTTCTGGTCGACACTGCGATTTGTTAAGGGGATTTGATGGTGATTTGATGGTGATTCAGTGTTTTGGTCATGGGGTGAATCCTGTGGATGCTATAGGGAGTAGGGACTGGACAGTGTAGTCTATGGGGACTGGACAGTGTAGGGACTGGACAGTGTAGTCTATGCTGTGTTTGACACTATTGGAAGGGATACAGATCGTGTATTTGAGTGGCAGTGCCATTGTCCAGGTCGAGCTACTTGACCTGCCTTAGCATCAATCATTCCTTATGAGCCCCACATTATCATAATGGTTAGTGTCAGTCTGGGAACACATCCATTGTTCGGACATGCTGGATATTGGTGGGGGGCAGATCTTCTGCTTGAGTAGCATTATCTATCACTCGCTCCTTCCTTCTCCAGCAGCTCAGAGAGGTGGATGGCACTCTGTGGAGCCCCACCACACACAGCTAGGGAGATGAGATGCTAAGAGTAATTTAGGTTTGTCATTCATTCTCCCCTCCCCAACAGGCAGGCAGAGTGTATAATTGGCTTTAAATGCCTTTGACAATTTCACTTTAAAATCCACAAAAGCATTTAAATGTCAAAGCAAGAGAGGGAGAAGGACTATAACTCTGAAACAATCTTTCAACTTGCCAAAAGCCTCATCGTTACACATGTGAATCAAAGAGCTAGAAGAGCAAACCATCCTAACAGTCTTTTAATAACTGTGTCTGTAATCCACTGCTCTTTCAGGAACATGTCTGTGCTCTAAGACAAGGTCATTAGTTTAGAGTGTAGTGCACTGCTGTGAGATGTGCAGTCTCATGGTCAGGCAGCTGGTTCTACATTTACAGGAATCACACAGTGACGGAGCAGGTGGGTGACAGTGATTGGCAGGTACTCAGTTGAATGACAGGTGTAGGCCAGTCCACAGATGACCTCTCTGATCATTAGATAGGGAGTGTGTGAGGGAAACA
Organism: Salmo trutta; assembly: GCF_901001165.1. NCBI lineage: Eukaryota > Metazoa > Chordata > Actinopteri > Salmoniformes > Salmonidae > Salmo > Salmo trutta. The sequence continues at coordinate 16,754,092 of NC_042968.1, forward strand.
GGGCCCTGTTTTACTGCATGAAGGGAGATAGATACCCACACACTGTTGAATGCTGCCACAGTTCTATTGGGCAACGTTTTGAGCTGAAGGTCTTTGTTACCCTGGACCAGACATGGCCGTGTGCACTGATGTAGTTGCAGTCTCTGCTCCTCACCGTTTCACTGCCTATAATAGACAGACACCCCACAGTTGCTGGGTTCAGTTGACTGTTTTCATTTAGAGAATTTAAGCACTTATGCTGAGGCAGGCAGGTTTATCTTTTAGCAAATTAGTTTGTAATAGTTTTCAGAAGAACATTGCTGCATCAGACTTCTAAGAAAGAAGCAATCCAAGAATAGCAATTTTCATTGAACATGACACCAATGTTAATGAATGAATTGCAATTTGTTTTGTTGTTTTGTCAATTAAAAATACTTGATGCAAGTAAACACAATTTACTGTAATTAAAAAATGCCTGAAGGACAGCAATGTTTTTGTGCTGTAATTAACATGTACAAGTTAACAGTAGAAACATTAGAAATAAAAGCCTATTTCTTAGTACAAAATCAGTATTTTTCATTCATTGGCTCCTATTCCTTTTTTGTGATCAACATTTTATTTATTTTCAAAGGAACACAGACAATAACAAAAAGCAGCAGGAATGATTATGCAGTAGGTAAATATAATTACAGTAGAATAGACCACATAGCCTATACACACATATATCGGCCACCCAACTGCATCAACCCACCATCCAACCCCTCCTGGCGACCACCCCAACCCAGCCAACCTGATCTCCATGAAATTATAAACAAAATCAAGCAATTGTGATAAAATCAGCGGGGTACACTTTTGCACGTGACTCAGAAAATTAACAAGTAACAGGCAATCTGTTGGGAAATATACACACTATAGTAGTTTGATGGTTTCAGCTGCAGATAACCAGCTGTCAATTGTTGCATGGCTAGCCCCATGGATCCTAGCAGTGGATAGTTCTAAATAAATGAGATCTATAAAAGGACGGATCCAATGGAACATAGCAAAAGAATGTGGAGGTTGCCGTCTTAGCGCCAATATCTTTTTAGCTGCTGTCAAACCTGACAACATGATACGTCTTTGCTGTAATGACATGATAAGTGGTGAATTATCATTAAGTGATGACAGTTTGGGGGAACAAGGTATAGTGATATCAAGTACGTCAGATAAGACAGAGGATACCTCTTTCCAAAATGTGTCCACAACCTTGCCATTCTCAGTACATATGCATAAAGGAGCCCAAGCAGTGGAGGCTGTTGAGGGGAGGACGGCTCATAATAATGGCTGGAACGGAGCGAATGGAATGGCATCAAACCGTGTGTTTGATATGTGATACCATTCCACTGATTCCGCTCCAGCCAATACCACAAGCCCGTCCTCCCCAATTAAGGTGCCACGAACCTCCTGTGAGCCCAAGGCACTTCGGTTACATAGATCACACAGAGGACAGGTATGATTTTCATTAAATTACATTTTCTAGGTGGACGGTATACTCTGTGTACGAAATTAAAGTGTATCCGCTCATCATTTGGATTCTTAGATGAACCCACTAAGTCCTCCCATGCAGTATCCCAACAAATATCATCATCGACATATATAGTTCTCTTATCCATTGATTCTTAACTGGTACTGATTTGAAGGCTGCAACTAACATAACCATATACAGATCAAACCCTTTGAGTTACCATGCTGATCTTAAACATAGATAAAATAAAGAAGAGGTACCAGGTAATTGAAATATAGCCCTAAGATCATCAAAGGCCTACAAACCTTCACCTCTAAATAGATCATCCAAAACATGAACACCCCTATCCTCCCATTGAGTGAATGAAATGGGGATACCGCCAGAAAGAAGGGAATGATTGTGGAAATTTGGTGACAGCATGCCACTTCTGTATTGTGTTAGAATTCCTTTTCTACTAAGCGCAATGTTGTGAGTAAGAAGGAAATTAGGGTTCCAAAACGTAACTTAGCTTGTTTTAATGGTACTGCAGAATAGACAAGATCCTGAAGTCTGTGTGGTAATGCCAAATTCTCTTCTATAGTCTCCAGGAGACTAAAGTATTTGAATCAAACCATGTTGAGAGTGGGCGTAGCACAAAGCCAAAAACTTAAACTTCTATTCTACTGAGCCATTTACTTTATGTTTGGTTTCTTATCTTTTATTATTTCTTACTGTTATTGCATTGTCGATAAGGAACCTGCAAGTAAGCATTTAGTTGATGTGTACCATCCGTATCCCGTAGATACCACTAATAAAACTTGAAACTAAAATTAGGCAGAGAAAGCCCGCCATCTCCCTTGTCACGATGCATATGGGAGAGTTTAATTCGAGGTCGCTTTCCTTTCCATACGAATTTAGAGACTAAAGACTAGATATTGTCCAAGCATTTCTTAGGTGGAGCTAGTGTAATCATTGCAGAGAAAAAGTTAATTTGGGGAAGAATATTCATCTTAATTCTGGATATTTTAGCTTGTAGAGAGTTGGGAAGCTGTAAACATTTAGAGAGGTACGCTTCTACTCACTTATATATTTCTTGGAAATGATTTAAATCCATGTTGTGAGGAAAATATCTATACAGTATACCCAGATTTAAAGCTCTTTACCAATGGGATGTCATTGGGTACCATTGACAGAGTGAGTCAATAACTTAATGACATCATAGCTGATTTTGTCTAGTTAATTTTGTCCCCGGAGAGGGCGCTAAAATCAAATGTAGAGAGTATGTGTGGTAATTAAGAAACATCATTATCAGTGTACAGAAGTTTGCCATCCACATATAAGGACATGCGATGGGAGGTATTATTCAAACATTTTGGGTTGCTGTCTGATTTTCTGTGCTAGCAGTTCGATGGAAAGGGTGAAGAGCAAAGGCGAGATTGGGCATCCTTGGCGACAGCCTCTGGATACGGGGAATTGCGTAGAGCAATTGCCACCTGTTGTCACCATGGCAGAAGGATTTGCATATAAAACTTTAATCATGCTGATAAACTCGGTTCCTAAATTAAATCGCTCTAATACCGACCATAGAAAATCACACTCTGACCTATCAAACGCCTTCTCGGCGTCCAAGGAGAGAACGGTGCATGGCGATCTAATGTCATTAGTGGCATGAACAACATGTAATAAACAACGCACATTATCTAAGGCTAGTCGAGTTTTAATGAACCCTGTCTGATCGTGACGCACTAGTGTAGTCACACTGGATTCTAAACGGGCTGAGAGAACATTAGCATACAATTTAACTTCCGAGCACAACAAGGACAAAGGTTTATAGTTACCCATTAGAGTGTGATCTTTATTGGGCTTTGGAAGCACCGCAATCATTGCCGTTTACATCATTGTGAAAAGATCCCTTGTCAACAGAAGTCAGAATCAAATCATGTAAAAATAAGCCTAATTTATCCCAAAAGCCAAGGTAGAATTCTGGGATGTACCTTTTTTCATATGTGTTAGTGCCTATTTAAGTTCATCCAATGAAATGGGTTCCCCAAGGGATTGTGATTCTTCGTCGGAAAAGTAAAGAATATCTAGGTTTTGAAAGAATTCCGCTCTTAGTGACAACACCGCTCAAAGTAATATCAGATTTATAGAGCATAGAGCCCTCAAACTAAACTCTGGACCTTTAAGCCAGTTACACTACGTTGTTTCATTGTTACCCTCTAATTAGGGACTGATTTAGACCTCAGACACCAGGTGGGTGCAATTAATTATCAGGTAGAACAGAAAAACAGCAGGCTCTGGACCTCATAGGTTAAGAGCTGAATACACCTGGCAAAGATGAAAAAGAACCAAACTCTGCATTGATTTCCAAAGGATTAGTTAACAAGCCATTCTGTGCTTTAATAGCTGTAATATTAGAGCATTTCTCACTGCTTCTGAGTCTCATTGCTAAAAGATGACTTGGTTTAGCCCCATTAAAATAATAGCTATGTCTGGTTGGATGAATTAAGAATTCTGCCCTGTGTCTGAGCAAAGAATTACATTCTAACTGCATTTTAACTGCATCTATTCTTTTCTTTTTGTCATCAGAGTAAGAGTTTTGTTGTTCTTGTTCCAGCTTAGCCCAAGATGTTTCTAGTTCGTTAATTGTTCTCGTTCTGGTTTTATTTAGGTGAGACACAAATGACACTGAGAAGTTCCTGATAAATCCCTTTATAGACTTGCTTAGGATATGGGCATCTTCAACAGACCCAACATTCTGTGTTAGATACACATGTAGTTACTTTTCAAATTGTAATTCTATATTGAAACGCCAGCGTGATGCTCTGACAGGTATCAGGAATCGTTAGTTTGACCATTCCAAAATCATGGGCATTAAGATGGAGTTGGTCCCTCCTTTGCTACTGTAACAGCCTCCACTCTTCTTAGAAGTCTTTCCACTAGATGTTGGAACATTGCTTCAGGCACTTGCTTCCATTCAGCCACAAGAGCATTAGTGAGGTCGGGCACTGATGTTGGGCAATTAGACCTGGCTCACAGTCGGCGTTCCAATTCATCCCAAAGGTGTTTGATAGGGTTGAGTTCAGGGCTCTGTGCAGGCCAATCAAGTTTTTCCAGATCGATCTCCACGAACCATTTCTGTATGGACCTCGCTTTGTGCACAGGGGCATTGTCATGCTGAAACAGGAAAGGGCCTTCCCCAAACTGACAGGTGTCCAATCATCTGATTGATTGGAGGAAAGCTCAGGATTTCATTGGAAGCCAAGCAGAATTTGGAATGGCTGCCAATGACCCCTCAATGTTTCAACATTGAACTACACACTACTGTATTTTAGGATAATTGTAAACAGCATAATTTATATTGTTTGGAATGTTGTCGGTCCTTAGTTGAACCTGTCATCTTGTGTATTTCTCTGTATTCAAATCAGCATGAGGTCATCTGACAGTGTTGTATCACAGAGTGAGTTTCTAAATGATTATCCTTACGAACAGGCAATGAGAACCCCTTAGGCACCTTCTAACAGCCTTGTAATTCAGCTACTCTCCATTGCAAGGAGAAAGGCTGTATATCACAGGGCTAGAGAAAGAAGCATGATCCAGATTCGTCCTTTGGACTGCCAGATGGTGAAGCGTGATTCATCACTCCAGAGAACGCGTTTCCACTGCTCCAGAGTCCAATGGCAGCGAGCTTTACACCCCTCCAGCCAACAATTGGCATTGCTCATGGTGATCTTAAGCTTGTGTGCGGCTGCTTGGCCATGGAAACTCATTTCATGAAGCTCGCAACGTACAGTTCTTGTGCTGACGTAGCTTCCAGAGGCAGTTTGGAACTCGGTAGTGAGTGATGCAACCGCTTCAGCACACGTTCTGTGAGCTTGTGTTGCCTACCACTTGGCGGCTGAGCCGTTGTTGCTCCAAGACGTTTCCACTTCACAATATCAGCATTTCACAGTTTACTGGGGCAGCTATTTGATGAACTGACTTGTTCGAAAGGTTGCATGTTGGTGCCACCTTGAAAGTCACTGAGCTTGTCATTCTACTGCCAATGTTTGTCTATGGAGGTTGCATGGCCGTGGGCTCGATTTATACGCCTGTCAGCAACGGGTGTGGCTGAAATAGCCAAATCCACTAATTTGAAGGGGTGTCCACATACTTTTGGCCATGTACTGTATGTCTAGCAGAGTAAAAACAAAATTGTCTAGACATAGGATTGAAAAAATCGGAATATATCAGTGAGATTAAAATCCTTGACCAAGTTGTTAAATGCCACTGACACAGGTGCAGGAGCTGTTTGAGATTCGTGGCCAGAGCAGTCCAAAGCTGATAAAACGGCATTCATATCCCCACCTATGATCAGAGAAAAATCTGTAATATTTGCCAGAAACTCTGTTAGATTATCATATGTAGGATCATACTGGGTTGGAGTAATTTTCCTACCTGAGATTACCGTTTTGATATACTCTGAGTGTACAGAACATTATAAACACCTACTCTTTCCATGACATCCAGGTGAAAGCTATGAGCCCTTATTGATTACCCCACTTCAATCAGAGGAGATGAAGGGGAGGAGACAGGTTAAAGAAGGATTTTTAAGCCTTGAGACAATTGAGACATGGATAGTGTATGTGTGCCATTCAGACAGTGAATGGGCAAGACAAAGGATGTATGTGCCTTTGAACGGGGTATGTTAGTAGGTGCCAGGCACCTACTAGAAGAACAGCAACGCTGCTGGGTTTTTCACGCTCAACAGTTTCCTGTGTGTATCAAGAATGGTCCACCACCCAAAAGACATCCAGCCAACTTGACACAACTATGGGAAGCATTGGAGTCAACATGGGCCAGCATCCCTATGGAACGCTTTCGACACCTTGTAGAGTCCATGCTCCTACGAATTGCGGCTGTTCTGAAAATTGGGGGTGTAACTCAATTTTGTACATTCATTTCGTACACTCAGCGTATGATATCCTACCGTCAGCATTACCATATATTTCCAGAACAGTCACTGATAAACTACGTCTCATAACAACAAGGGAGCCACAGTTTTGGAATCTACAGAGGATGACGCTACAACATAATAATGACTGTTTGCAAATCTTTGGGCATATAATTATTTTAAGTGGGACTCTTGAATAAATATAACATCACTGTTATGTCTACGAAAGTAATCTGAGCAACCTGCTCATTCATTTTGGACATTTATCCCATTAATATTCCAACTTGCTAGCTGTAGTGTTGTCACGTGATATAGACAAAAACTTGTGCATGAAATTTGAAGTGAAAGCCTAAATCTAAGTGTGTCTACTTGACACTGGGAAAGTTGGCTGCACAAAAATCCCCGATCGCATCCCTACTGTATCAAGATTAGGTTATAGAGCACCTATCTGAGCTAACCTGAATAGCATTATAACCCATTCTCTTTCAATAGTTCCATCCTCAGACCCTATCGAGGATTTTTATTGAATGAACATATCGTGTCAGTCGTGGTCACAATACAAATAAATCAACTTTTTTGTGTTTCTGACAGTCAAGGAATAATCAGTCTGTAAATGATCGGCCATTAACAATATTGTCCAGACCGTCTTCCCTCATGTCCATCTTCTTGCTCTAGCCAGCTCTCTCCATTACTGTGTTCAACTCAGTCCAGGCTAGTATTGATGTATGATGTTGTATGTGACAAAATCTAAATCAATCTGAACAGTCATACTAGTCAGTTAGTTAGTAATCCAGCCAGAGAACAAGTCTGAATGCTGGCAATCATATAAATATCCTGCGACACATCCATACCCGCTAATCCTCGTCAACATCGCGCTGCAAATTGAGAAAATCCCTTGCGCCTTCTTTGGACTGGAATGTGACATTTTCCGCGCCACGGGTGAGTTTGAGTGTGCAGGATACAGCAGAAATGTGTGGAATCCGCGTTTCTGAGACAAGTAAACTCATCAAAAAAAGAAACGTCCTCTCACTGTCAACTGCGTTTATTTTCAGCAAACTTAACATGTGTAAATATTGGTATGAAAATAACAAGATTCAACAACGAAGACATAAACTGAACAAGTTCCACAGACATGTGACTAACAGAAATGGAATAATGTGTCCCTGAACAAAGGGGGGGTCAAATCAAAAGTAACAGTCAGTATCTGGTGTGGTCACCAGCTGTATTAAGTACTGCAGTGCATCTCCTCATGGACTGTGCCACATTTGCCAGTTCTTGCTGTGAGATGTTACCCCACTCTTCCACCAAGGCACCTGCAAGTTCCCGGACATTTCTGGGGGGAATGGCCCTAGCCCTCACCCTCCGATCCAACAGGTCCCAGACGTGCTGAATGGGGTTGAGATCCAGGCTCTTTGCTGGCCATGGCAGAACACTGACATTCCTGTCTTGCAGGATATCACACACAGAACAAGCTGTATAGCTGGTGGCATTGTCATGCTGGAGGGTCATGTCAGGATGAGCCTGCAGGAAGGGTACCACATGAGGGAGGAGGATGTCTTCCCTGTCACGCACAGCATTGAGATTGCCTGCAATGACATCAAGCTCTGTCCGATGATGCTGTGACACACCGCCCCAGACCATGACGAACGCTCCACCTCTAAATCGATCCCGCTCCAGAGTACAGGCCTCGGTGTAACGCTCATTCCTTCGACGATAAACGCAAATCCGACCATCACCCTGGTGAGACAAAACTGCGACTCGTCAGTGAAGAGGACTTTTTGCCAGTCCTGGCTGGTTCAGCGACGCTGGGATTGTGCCCGTAGGCGACGTTGTTGCCGGTGATATCTGGTGAGGACCTGCCTTACAACAGGCCTACAAGCCCTCAGTCCAGCCTATTGCGGACAGTCTGAGCACTGATGGAGGGATTGTGTGTTCCTGGTGTAACTCGGGCCATTGTTGTTGCCATCCTGTACCTGTCCCACAGGTGTGCTGTTCAGATGTACCGATCCTATGCAGGTGTTGTTACACGAGGTCTGCCACTCCGAGGACGATCAGCTATCTGTCCTGTCTCCCTGTAGCACTGTCTTAGGCATCTCACAGTACGGGCATTGCAATTTATTGCCCTGGCCACATCTGCAGTCCTCATGCTTCCTTGCAGCATGCCTAAGTCACGTTCATGCAAGATGAGCAGGGACACTGAGAATCTTTCTTTTGGTGTTTTTCGGAGTCAGTAGAAAGGCCTCTTTAGTGTCTTCATAACTGTGACCTTAATAGCCTACCGTCTGTAAGCTGTTAGTTTCTTAACGACCGTTCCACAGGTGCATGTTCATTAATTGTTTATGGTTCATTGAACAAGCATGGGAAACAGTGTTTAAACCCTTTACAATGAAGATCTGTGAAGTTATTTGGATTTTTACAAATTATCTTTGAAAGACAGGGTCCTGAAAAAGGGGCGTTTCTTTTTTTGCTGAGTTTACATTCTGTGAAAAGGTACGACATTTTGCATTGGTGTAGTTGCTGTAGACTATTCCGCCGTGAATCGGTTTTCCCGCCCTGCCAGAGTGAAAGGGTTCTTCCTAGCAACTTCAGAATGCGGTCTTGGTCAGGGAATCAGAGCACCTGTAAAATCAAGGTTCGGGATCTGGCTGAGTTGTCAATGTGCCGGTTTATGTGATGAGCTCTCATCACTTTGATTTCGGTTCCAGCTAGATCTGGAAACCACTCTGGAAGGGATCTATTGATGAAAGATGAAGGAAAGCATTCTGGGCCTCAGTATTTTCCTCTATATTGGCTATTCTCACGTTGTCTCTACGTTGCAAGTCCTGGTAGCGAGTCAAACTGGTCCATTCTGATTTGGCCCTGAGTTGACATCTCCTCACATTTGTCAACTCTATCGCCAAGCTTTGTGCACTCAGCTCGAAATCTTTTAAGATCAGTAACGCACTTGGAAACATCATCCTGAATAAAATCCAACTTTGTTTGTACTCCAGTAAACTCACAGGCGATGAACTCATTATTTTTCCATAGCTTCATCTAGCATGGTAGCTAGCGCTTTGCTGTCAGGAGATGAAGTTGTTGATTTAGCTCGTAAAGCGTGGTGTTCCATAGTGAGTAAGTTACTAAATACTGTTAAACAGGTTAGCTGTTAATACATCCATGGAAATGGTTCAGAAGTGCTCATGGGTAAAACGTCAAAAATTATAATGCAAAGGAAGGAGCTCCTATTCCAATACACTTTTCTCGGCTTAAATGTTAATTTCGCTTTAATGCAATTCATTGAACTTTTGTTCTTTTCAGAAATGATTGTGCAGCAGCAAATTTGAAAAAGATTACCGAAGTATTATTTTCACTCCACTTAACCTTCTCATCAGTGGAATCAGCCTACCACCGCTTTCAGCCATCGCTAACAAGCAAGCCTCAGAATCATTCTATAACCATGGCAACATCCTCCACTTCCTGCATCCCCATCTGGCTCATCTGCTGTCTCCCACCCTAAGCCTCACTCAGTAATTGTGATCCTTTTTCATGTTCACCACCAAGTTGAACGTGTCTGATCCAGATTGTGCTCCTTTATCATAGTCCCCCGGGTCCAAGTTCTCCCTTGAGCCAGCAATATATTGAGTCTTTCATGAAGTCTTCAAATTCCCCTTGGCCAAGAGAGACTTATTGGGACCTACCATAAGTAGTCATGTAGCGGGCCTGGCCTGAATATTAACAGTGAGCCACTATGTAAGGCTTAGTCTCCCCCTACTTAGGCCTTGTCTCCTGTCTTGCATGACTAGGTTCACTCCCTAAATGAAACAAATCAATTTAAAGTGTTACATAAACTCTGATAAAATGCAACAGTCTCACCAGTTTGTGCATTGATCTGTTGTACATTTCCAAACCCTTAAATCATGTGATGAAAAAAAACATATCCTGGAACCATGAACTGTGACATCCATCCCTAAACTGAGGATGACCTGACTGAGTGGTTGGGTGGATGATAAGAAGGGGTTAGTTGGAGGGCCAGGCTAGACCAGTCCCAGTGGTTCTATCTCATTAGCCTGCTGTGGGTTATGCCTGCTAGGAGGACCAGTCCCATCTCCTCAGCTCAGTTCTTTAATGTCACACAGGACAAGGAGCTAATTCCTTCCAGGCTCTCAAAGCTTGATTTTTGTGGGTTTGCTGTGTGGCATGCTGTTTCATCAGTGTCGTTTAGCTGATTTCTCCTCTTGAGTAACTTCCTGGTTGTGGAGGTGGATGAAGGTTGTAGTGAAAGGGAGCTCTTTTGGCAAGGAGCCAGAGAGCAGGGCTCTGTTTCAGGGGTGATGGGTGCTGTGTGTGTGTGTGTCTTGTGTGTGTGTGTTTGTGTGTGTGTTTGTTTGTGCGAGCGTGCGTGCGTGTGTGCGTGTGTGAGTGTGTATGTGTGTGTGTGCGCCCCTCTTCTCCCATGGGGAGTCTTGGCAGCAGGTGTGACATGCCATAATGGGAAATTATGCTGCCCGGTGCAAAAACTCTTCGGAAAGGGGTCACCCACTGTCAACTCGACCAAGTGTGTAACAGAACAACCACTCAGCCTTTAATGAAAGCTGTCACATTTTTGTTAGTGCACGAGTTATTAATGGACATTCATATATTGTTTTTGGGGTTTCCAACTTTGAGAGGAGTCTCCTGAGATGTGAGGGGTCAGTGTTTGGGGCTCATCACCATAGGGTTTTAATTATTGTGACGCTAGGAAATGCATGCCAGGCACATTTAGTGCTCTTTCTTCAATGATCATGAACGTGATCATTCATCAAATGGTAATATGCAGATCTAGGAACAATGCTGTGGACGTTCCCTTAGCTCTTCAAAGACTGGGGTTGTATTTTACATCACCCTTTATTTGCACTTTGCAGTATACCAGTAGCAGCCTACAGTGCAGTGCTCCAGTCATTTGTCCTGTAATAATCAACCCTGTGTGTCTCTCCTTTCTCATCTGTGTTGCCCTCTCTGCAGAATGTGTGTCTCTCCTTTCTCATCTGTGTTGCCCTCTCTGCAGGATGTGTGTCTCTCCTTTCTCATCTGTGTTGCCCTCTCTGCAGGATGTATGTCTCTCCTTTCTCATCTGTGTTGCCCTCTCTGCAGGATGTGTCTTTCCTTTCTCATCTGTGTTGCCCTCTCTGCAGGATGTGTCTTTCCTTTCTCATCTGTGTTGCCCTCTCTGCAGGATGTGTGTCTTTCCTTTCTCATCTGTGTTGCCCTCTCTGCAGGATGTGGGTCTTTCCTTTCTCATCTGTGTTGCCCTCTCTGCAGGATGTGTGTCTCTCCTTTCTCATCTGTGTTGCCCTCTCTGCAGGATGTGTGTCTTTCCTTTCTCATCTGTGTTGCCCTCTCTGCAGGATGTGTGTCTCTCCTTTCTCATCTGTGTTGCCCTCTCTGCAGGATGTGTGTCTTTCCTTTGTCATCTGTGTTGCCCTCTCTGCAGGATGTGTGTCTTTCCTTTCTCATCTGTGTTGCCCTCTGCAGGGTGTGTGTCTCTCCTTTTTCATCTGTGTTGCCCTCTCTGCAGGACGTGTGTCTCTCCTTTCTCATCTGTGTTGCCCTCTCTGCAGGATGTGTGTCTCTCCTTTCTCATCTGTGTTGCCCTCTCTGCAGGATGTGTGTCTCTCCTTTCACATCTGTGTTGCCCTCTCTGCAGGATGTGTGTCTCTCCTTTCTCATCTGTGTTGCCCTCTCTGCAGGATGTGTGTCTCTCCTTTAACATCTGTGTTGCCCTCTCAGCAGGATGTGTGTCTCTCCTTTCTCATCTGTGTTGTCTTCTCTGCAGGATGTGCCTTTCTAACGTACTGCGCCAGAGAGTCAGCACTGAAGGCCCAGAGCGCCCTCCATGAACAGAAGACTCTGCCAGGGGTAAGTGCCCCTGATCTGCCCTCTGTCAGAGGCTAGGGCCCCCGGGTCCAGGGCCTGGCATGGGACATGTCTGCATTAATGTTACTACGCTTAACACAACCACATCACATAGACACTCACACATACTGAACTGAACTGAAGTCAGCCATACTGACGCCTTGCACAACGTGCTATGCTCACAATATTTATATATATGTTTTTATAAAGACAGGCTTGATGGTCCATCCTGTCCTTTTTCTGTCCACACACGCGCGTGCGCACGCACACACGCACGCACGCACGCACGCACGCACACACGACACACACACACACACACACACACACACACACACACACACACACACACACACACACACACACACACACACACACACAAACACAAACACACACACACACACACACACACACACACACATTCCTAATTGCCTCAGGAAATCCACTCTCATGATCACATATGATTAAACAATAAATACCCACACTAATTTTTAGCACAAATATAGCCATCTGGAGTTTTAATTTTAGACTGTTTTAAATTCTGTTTAGTTTGGTTGATATGTTTTGAATGAAAATAATGTCCTCCTACTGTACCATGACAAACCCACAGTGTTATACCTTAAGCCCATCCAGTAAATACAGTATGCTGGAGATGTTCCTGATCTTATGTCTATATACAGTACAGTATGTACATGGGGATGTATAGTTCTAGACATAACATCCTGGGAATTAGAGGTCTGATTGAATCCAGCCTGTGGCCCCTGCAGAGGAGAGGGCCCCCTGCTATGTCTCCAGATCCCCTCCCTCGTCTCCCTAGTTAGAGCTTGGTTAGAGCCTCTGGGCATCCATCCTGGTCCCTAGGGAGGGGGGCAGGGGAGAGGTGGATGGGGCTGGGGGCTTCTCTGTTGCGGGTTAGTCAGCTGTTTGCAGTGCTCTGTCTGGATCTCCTGGGTAATACATTGAGTGTTCGTTCCACACACCACTAACACTGCTGTAATGGAGTCCCTCTGAGACCACCTCTTGTCTTTTAATTCTCACTGCTCTCTAATGAGGTGATTGTTGTGATTGGTTTACATACTGTAGTGCAGGTATTCCCCCAGGGGTACACGCAATGCCGTCGGGGGTACGCCAGATACATTTTCTATTCACATTTAAAAAATAAATAAATACAAAAAATACATTTTTTTCTCACCTGAGTAGCCTCGTTTAACTTCCCCCCCAAAAATTAAACAATCTAGTGTTCAGCGAAATAACAACACAATGTCAAATACATTGTCACGACTTCCGCCGAAGTCAGCTCCTCTCCTTGTTCGGGCGGCGTTCGGCGATCGACGTCACCGGCTTTCTAGCCATCGCCGCTCCATTTTTCATATATCCATTTGTCTTGTCTTGTTTCCATACACACCTGGTTTTCATTTCCCCAATGAAGCTACTTGTATTTAACCCTCTGTTTCCCATCATGTTTTGTGTGAAATTGTTTCATGTTATGTGGTGTTAGTTTACGCGCTTTACTTTTATGTTCCGTTTTTTGAGCGCGTTTGATTTATGTAGCGCTCTCGTTTTTGGAACTATAATAAAAGTGTGCCTGTTCATTATACTCTGCTCTCCTGCACCTGACTTCACCTCCAATACACCTTTTGACAGAAGTACACACTTTCAATGGAGTCAGCAGGAGCAGGTACCCCAGTTAGAGGAGTCGAGGAGCGCGTCCAGGAACATTTGGCCACATCTTGGTGCCATGATGGATCGCGTTGTCCAGACCATGAACCGCTGGGAGAGACAGGAAGTCTCCAGTGCCTCAACCAGCACAACCGGGGTTGTCTCCATCCGTTCCATCTGGAGAGAGTTCCAGTGGGATGCGTCTCTCCCTTCCCAGGGAGTATTATGGAACGGCAGCACAGTGCCAGGGATTCTTGTTACAACTGGACCTCTACCTGGCCACTGTGCACCCAGCTCCCTCAGGAGGGGAGAGTGTGGCTGCCCTCGTCTCCTGCCTCACAGGAAGCGCGCTGGAGTGGGCAAACGCTTTGTGGAGAGAAGGAGACACGGTGCCAGACCACTTCGAGGAGTTCACCCGTTGCTTCAGGGCCATCTTCGACCATCCACCTGAGGGCAGAGCGGCGGGGGAGAGGCTCTTCCATTTGAGACAGGGGACGAGGAGCGCCCAGGACTTCGCCCTGGAATTCCGGACCTTGGCCGCCGGAGCAGGCTGGAACGACAGGGCCCTCATCGACCACTATTGATGCAGCCTACGAGAGGACATCCGATGTGAGCTGGCCTGCATGTTCTGGTCACCCGCGGACGTTCAGAGGGGGCTCTGTCGGTTCCATCGTCCAGCACCCCCGCTCCGGTGCCCATGGAGTTAGGAGGGGCTGCTCATAGGCAGACTGGAGGAGGAGCCATCACGTGCGCCATCTGTGGCCGCAGAGGAGACACTGCCGGTCGGTGCCGTGTTGGTTCCTCTGGGAGTCGAGGCAACAGGCAGGGCACTCTGGCGTCACCCCAGGTGAGTTTGCACCACACTCCTCCAGAGTCCTCTGTTGATCAACTGTTTGTGCCTGTTTGTTTCCCTGAGTTTTCCCCACATTCCCAGCATAAGGCGCTCATCGATTCAGGCGCAGCTGGGAATTTTATCGACAGAGTATTAGCCATTAGGTTAGGGATCCCTATTTTTCCTATAGTTAGACCCTTCCCGGTACACACTCTAGATAGTCGACCATTAGGGTCCGGGCTAATCAAGGAGGCCACCATCTCCTTGGCCATGGTTATGCAGGGGAATCATGAGGAGAGAATCAGTCTCTTTCTCATGGACTCTCCTGCGTTTCCTGTGGTACTAGGCCTTCCTTGGTTGCCTCTGCATAACCCCACTATTTCCTGGCAACAGAGGGCTCTCATGGGGTGGTTGCGAGAGTGCTCAGGGAGGTGTGTAGGGGTTTCTGTGGGTGCTACCACGGTGGAAAGTCCTGACCAGGTCTCCACCGTGCACATCCCCCCAGAATATGCCGATTTGGCTCTCGCCTTCTGTAAAAAGAAGGCGACTAAATTACCACCTCATCGACGGGGGGGATTGTGCGATAAATCTCCTGGCAGACGCTGCGCTTCCCAGGAGTCACGTGTTTCCCCTGTCGGAAGCGGAGACGGTAGCTATGGATACATATGTCTCTGAATCCCTGCGTCAGGGTTAAATTCGGCCCTCTACTTCACCTGCCTCCTCGAGTTTATGTTTTGTGAAGAAGAAGGATGGAGGTTTACGCCCGTGCAGTGACTATAGAGGTCTCAATCAAATCACGGTGAAGTACAGTTACCCGCTACCTCTTATCACCACGGCGATTGAGTCAATGCATGGGGCGCGCTTCTTCACAAAACTGGATCTCAGGAGTGTGTATAACCTGGTGCATATCCGGGAGGGAGACGAGTGGAAGACAGCGTTCAGTACCACCTCAGGGCATTATGAGTACCTTGTCATGCCGTACGGGTTGATGAATGCTCCATCAGTTTTCCAATCCTTTGCAGACGTGATTTTCAGGGACCTGCACGGGCAGGGTGTAGTGGTGTATATCGATGACATTCTGATTTACTCCGCTACACGCGCCGAGCATGTGTCCTTGGTGGGCAAGGTACTTGGACGACTGTTGGAGCATGACCTGTACGTCAAGGCTGAGAAATGCCTGTTCTTTCAGCAGGCCGTCTCCTTCCTAGGGTATCGCATTTCCACATCAGGGGTGGAGATGGAGAGTGACCGCATTGCAGCCATGCGTAATTGGCCGACTCCCACCACGGCAAAGGAGGTGCAGCGATTTTTAGGGTTTGCCAATTACTACCGGAGATTTATCCGGGGTCCTGTAAGGTTGCAGTGGTCGGCTGCGGCGGACAGGGCTTTTGGGCAGCTAAGAGCTCTGTTTACCTCGGCTCCAGTGCTGGCCCATCCGGATCCCTCTTTGGCATTGATAGTGGAGGTGGATGTGTCCGAGGCTGGGATAGGAGCCGTGCTCTCACAGCGCTAGGGCACGCCACCGAAACTCCGCCCCTGTGCTTTCTTCTCAAAGAAGCTCAGCCCAGAGGAGCGTAACTATGATGTGGGGGACCGGGAGTTGTTGGCTGGGGTTAAGAAAAGCATGGAGACATTGGCTTGAGGGGGCTAAACACCCTTTTCTCATCTGGACTGACCACCGCAACCTGGAGTACATCCGGGCAGCGAGGAGACTGAATCCTCGTCAGGCAAGGTGGGACATGTTCTTTACCCGTTTTGTGTTTACCCTATCCTACAGACCAGATTCCCAGAATAAGAAGGCAGAAGCACTGTCCCGGCTGTATGACACAGAGGAGCGGCCCATGGATCAGACTCCCATACTCCCGGCCTCCTGCCTGGTAGCGCCGGTCATGTGGGATCTGGATGCGGACATTGAGCAGGCGTTGCGTACAGAGCCCTCTCCCCTCCAGTGTCCCGTTGGGCGTATGTATGTTCCATCTGCTGTCCATGACCAGTTGATCTCTTGGGCCCACACGTCTCCCTCCTCTTGTCATCCGGGGATCGGTCAGACAGTGCGCTGTCTGACTGGGAAGTACTGGTGGCCCACTTTGGCTAAGGATGTGAGGTTTTATGTTTCCTCCTGCTCGGTGTGTGCCCAGTGTAAGGCTCCGAGACACCTGCCCAGAGGTAAGTTACATCCCTTACCCGTTCCACAACAACCTTGGTCACATCTGTCAGTGGATTTTCCTAACGGATCTTCCTCCCTCACAGGGAAATACCACGATCCTGGTCGTTGTGGATCGTTTTTCTAAGTCCTGTCGTCTCCTCCCTCTGCCTGGTCTCCCTACGGCCCTACAGACTGTGGAGGCCCTGTTTACACACGTCTTCCGGCACTATGGGGTGCCTGAGGATATAGTGTCGGATCGGGGTCCCCAGTCCATCCCGGCCGGTCCTATTGCCAGAACCGGCCGGGGGAGTGGGCAGCGTTTGTGTCCTGGGCCAAGATGGCACAGAACTCGTTTCGCCACTCCTCCACTAACCTCACCCCCTTTCAGTGCGTATTGGGGTACCAGCCGGTTCTGGCACCATGGCATCAGGGTCAAACCGAGACTCCTGCGGTGGACGACTGGTTTAGGCGCGAGAAGGAGACATGGGAGGCCGCCAGTGTCCATCTCCAGCGAGCCGCGCGTTGCCAGAAAGCCAGCGCGGACCGTCACCGCAGTGAGACCCCGGTGTTCGCACCGGGGGGGACCGGGTCTGGCTCTCGACCCGTAACCTGCCCCACCGCCTGCCCTGCCGGAAGCTGGGTCCGCGGTTTGTGGGGCCATTTAAAGTCCTGAGGAGGGTGAACGAGGTATGTTGTAGATTACAGCTTCCCTCTGATTATCGTATTAACCCCTCGTTCCATGTGTCTCTCCTCAGGCCGGTGGTGGCTGGTCTGCCCCAGGAATCTGAGGTGCGGGAGGACCCTCCGCCCCCTTTGGACATCGAGGGGGCCCCGGCGTACATCATTCATTCCATCCTGGATTTGAGGCGTCGGGTGGGGGGCCTTCAGTACCTCGTAGAGTGGGAGGGGTACGGGTCGGAGGAGAGGTGCTGGGTTCCGGTTGCAGATGTTTTGGATCCTGAACTGCTGCGGGAGTTTCACCGTCGCCGGCCGGATCTCCCTGCGCCTCGTCCTCCAGGTCGTCCTCGAGGCCGGTGTCGGCGCGCCACTGGAGCCGCGCGTCAGGGCGTCAGGGGGGGGGGGTACTATCATGAATTCCGCCCAAGTCGGCTCCTCTCCTTGTTCGGGCGGCATTCGGTGATCGATGTCACTGGCTTTCTAGCCATCGCTGCTCCATTTTTCATATATCCATTTGTCTTGTCTTGTTTCCATACACACCTGGTTTTCATTTCCCCAATGAAGCTACTTGTATTTAACCCTCTGTTTCCCATCATGTTTTGTGTGTAATTGTTTCATGTTATGTGGTGTTAGTTTACGCGCTTTACTTTTATGTTCCGTTTTTTGAGCGCGTTTGATTTATGTAGTGCTCTCATTTTTGGAACTATAATAAAAGTGTGCCTGTTCATTATACTCTGCTCTCCTGCACCTGACTTCGCCTCCAATACACCTTTTGACATACATGTAGGCTAGTCAAATAATTAACATCCAATCACCTTAACCGTTACTCTCTCGCGGGAATTCCACTAACGGTCCGTATGTAGCCGAATGTAGCTGCTGCTCATGTTGGTATCAGTACTGATGGCGCAAAACCTATGACAGGGAGACATAGTGGAGTGATAACGCGCGTGCAAGTAGTTGCTCCCGACATCACTTGGGTACACTGCAGCATCCACCGAGAGGCTCTTGCTACCAAGGGAATGTCTGACAGCTTGAAAGACGTTTTGGACACTACAGTGAAAATGGTTAACTTTGTTAAAGCAAGGCCCCTGAACTCTTGTGTATTTTCTGCACTATACAATGATATGGGCAGCGACCATATTGCTGGTCGCTGATATGGGCAGCGACCAGCGACACTTTTACAAAATACAGAAGTGCACTGGTTATCAAGGGGCAAAATATTGACACGTTTTTTTGAATTGAGAGACGAGCATAAAGTTTTCATTACTGACCATAATTTTCACTTGTCTGACCGCTTGTATGATGACGAGTTTCTCATACGACTGGCCTACCTGGGTGTTGATTTTTCTGATCTGAATATAGGATTACAGGGACTCTCCGCAACTATTTTCAATGTGCGGGACAAAATTGAGGCTATGATTAATAAGTTGGAGCTCTTTGTCTGCATTAACAAGGACAACACACAGGTCTTTCCATCATTGTATGATTTTTTGTGTGCAAATTAACTCACGCTTATGGACAATGTGAAATGTGATATAGCGAAGCACCTGAGTGAGCTGGGTGCGCAATTATGCAGGTATTTTCCCGAAACGGATGACACAAACAACTGGATTCGTTATCCTTTTCATGCCCTGCCTCCAGTCCACTTACCGATATCTGAACAAGAGAGCCTCATTGAAATTGCATCAAGCGGTTCTGTGAAAATGTTATTTAATCAGAAGCCACTGCCAGATTCTGGATAGGGCTGCGCTCAGAGTATCCTGCCTTGGCAAATCGCGCTGTTAAGACACTGATGCCTTTTGCAACCACGTACCTATGTGAGAGTGGATTCTCGGCCCTCACTAGCATGACAACTAAATACAGGCACAGACTGTGTGTGGAAAAGGATTTAAGACTGAGACTCTCTCCAATACAACCCAACATTGCAGAGTTATGTGCATCCTTTCAAGCACACTCTTCTCATTAACCTGTGGTGAGTTATTCACAATTTTCTATTAACAAATAAGGTTTTATATGTAAGATGGTTAAATAAAGAGCAAAATTATTGATTATTATTATTTGTGCCCTGGTCCTATAAGAGCTCTTCGTCACTCACACTCATTCTTATGTTTAATAAATGTATCGTATAGTGTGTGTGTGTGTGTGTGTGTGTGTGTGTGTGTGTGTGTGTGTGTGTGTGTGTGTGTGTGTGTGTGTGTGTGTGTGTGTGGCAGGCTTACAATGATGGCGAAAAATAACATTTGAGAGTGCGCTGACCCTGGTGCTAGAGGCGGTACGCAGCTGGAGGTTGAATGTTTGAAGGGGTACGGGGCTATAAAAAGTTTGTGATCCACTGCTGTAGAGGTTCCTGCCTTAATGGCTCGTATCTGGATAAGGGTCAATGTTATGTCTATGAGATTTGGGTAAACGTGAGTTGTACTATAGTGAATAGCAGAGGTCAGTCCTTCAATCTGCAGCAGAACCACATAGCGAACCATCCTCTCTTCCCTTCCCTCTCCCTCCAAACAGTGTGTTAATAAAGAGGCTGTGTGAGGTGGCAGGCCAACCCTCATAAGGTTGTTTTCATCAGGCTATCATGCTCTGAGGTCCTTCATGGCAGCCCTATGATGCTCCTGCTCTTCCAGACTGTCTAGACTGGGCTGGCTGTTTCAGGTCTGACTGTGCAGTCTGGATGCGTGCGCCTCAAACTGTCAGGAAACCTAAATGTGCAGGCCTTAAAATGGATCATCAGGCAGGTTGCAGGCCCTTTGGAAAATAAAACCAGTCGACCAAAAACAGGGCTTGAATTGCACATGAACTCGATGAATGAAGGCTATCATGCCGGCCAGTCCTTGTCTGCGGTCTGCCAGAGACCAAAACAGGCAGGGCCAGAGAAATATGGCTCACCTGGCTCACTTTGATCGCCTCCTGGCTTGTCTTGAAGAGAATTGCCTTTTGAGGGCAGAAGGTGAGGGACGATAAGAGCTTTCCAATTTCTCTGTAGATTTTCAAAGTGCCATGTTTCCATCGTTATTGTCAGTCTGTTTAAGAAGAGGACTCTCTGGAGCTGGGAGAGTGAGAGGGGAGACGGGGAGGAGGACGGGATGGTATGTGTGGGATCTGCAAGGAGTCACCTGTCACGGTTGTCGTAGTGATGAGACCAAAATGCCGCAGGTATGTGTATACTCATCTTCTTTATTAAAAGGAAAGAAGGCAAACCCAAAATAAACACGTATACAAAAAGAAACACACCGACAATAAACAGTCCTGTAAGGCTTGACGCTATACACGGAACAATCTCCCACAAATGACAAACACAAACACACCCTAATATATGGGACTCTCAATCAAAGGCAAATAGACAACACCTGCCTTCAACTGAGAGTCCCAACCCCAATTAACCAAACAGAAACAGACACACTAGACTAAACATAGAATACATGAAAATCAACCAGTGCCCAAAAACCCCGGAATACTTAAATCAAATGCCCTTCTAGAAAAACACCACCCTGAACCACATAAAACAAATACCCTCTGCCACGTCCTGACCAAACTACAATAACAATTAACCCTTATACTGGCCAGGACGTGACATCACCAGAGGTGTCGTGCAGATTGACTGAGAATCTCAAATTCTGAGGAGTTTCAAATTCCCAGTCTTAGCCAATGTCTCTTACCCATGTTGCCGTCCAAGAGGACATTCTGCTTTGTTGGGTCGTATTTGTGTTTTTGTTTACATACAGTTGAAGTCGGAAGTTTACATACACATAGGTTGGAGTCATTAAAACTCATTTTCAACCACTCCACAAATTTCTTGTTAACAAACTATAGTTTTGGCAAGTCGGTTAGGACATGTACTTTGTGCATGACAAAAGTCATTTTTCCAACAATTATTTACAGACAGATTATTTCACTTATAATTCACTGTATCACAATTCCAGTGGGTCAGAAGTTTACATACACGAAGTTGACTGTGCCTTTAAACAGCTTGGAAAATTCCAGAAAATTATGTCATTGCTTTTAAAGCTTCTGATAGGCTGATTGACATAATTTGAGTCAATTGGATGTGTACCCGTGGGTGGTTTTCAAGGCCTACCTTCAAACTCAGTGCCTCTTTGCTTGACATCATGGGAAAATCAAAAGAAATCAGCCAAGACCTCAGGAAAAAATTGGAGACCTCCACAAGTCTGGTTCATCCTTGGGAGCAATTTCCAAACGCCTGAAGGTACCACGTTCATCTGTACAAACAATTGTACGCAAGTATATACACCATGGGACCACGCAGCCATCATACCACTCAGGAAGGAGACGCATTCTGTCTCCTAGAGATGAACGTACTTTGGTGCAAAAAGTGCAAATCAATCCCAGAACAACAGCAAAAGACCTTGTGAAGATGCTGGAGGAAACAGGTACAAAAGTATCTATATCCACAGTAAAACAAGTCCTATATCAACAACCTGAAAGGCCGCTCAGCAAGGAAGAAACCACTGCTCTAAAACCTCCATAAAAAAGCCAGACTACGATTTGCAACTGCACATGGGGACAAAGATCTTACTTTTTGGAGAAATGTCCTCTGGTCTGATGAAACAAAAATAGAACTGTTTGGCCATAATTACCATTGTTATGTTTGGAGGAAAAAGGAGGAGGCTTGCAAGCCGAAGAACACCATCCCAACCATGAAGCACAAGGGTGGCAGCATCATGTTGTGGCAAAATGGCTTAAGGACAACAAAGTCAAAGTATTGGAGTGGCCATCACAAAACCCTGACCTCAATCCTATAGAACATTTGTGGGCAGAACTGAAAAAGTGTGTGCGAGCAAGGAGGCCTACAAACCTGACTCAGTTACACCAGCTCTGTCAGGAGGAACGGGCCACAATTCACCCAACTTATTTTGGGAATCTTGTGGAAGGTTACCCAAAACGTTTGACCCAAGTTAAACAATTTAAAACCATGCTACCAAATACTAATTGAGTGTATGTAAACCTCTGACCCACTGGGAATGTGATGAAAGAAATAAAAGCTGAAATAAATCATTCTCTCTACTATTATTCTGACATTTCACATTCTTAAAATGAAGTGGTGATCCTAACTGACCTAAGACAGGGATTAAATGTCAGGAATTGTGAAAAACTGAGTTTAAATGTATTTGGCTAAGGTGTATGTAAACTTCCGACTTCAACTGTATCTAGTGATTACCTACATGTAAGTGTCATCATGGTGTCTTTATGTCCCGTCGATATGATCTGCCAGGCAGGAGTCAGTGTGTACACTACAGTAATGTCATCAGAGGCTAAACAGCCTCCCCTGGAATGCTTATAGGGCGTTATGTTTACATGCCCATTCAGCATGTTCCCCAATGTAGGGCATGCAGCGTGGTCTTTGGACAGGTTAGGTCATCTCTGTGAATGATTTCTCCACGGATCCGATTAATTTTCCCCTTTCCCTATAAACACGCTCCAGAACATCTCTCCGCTGTTTGCCAATTGGCCTCCCATCACGCTTCTTTTGGAGCCGGTAGAATCTAGAAAAGAAGCCTCTTCTTCTTTCCCTTCCAGGCTGTGTGGCAGAGGGATCCTCTACTCCAATTAGCTGCTGGTGGAGGATGAAACAGGCCTGTTAATTGGCGCTACGTAAGCCCAAAAGCCAATTATAAAGTCTGCTGCGGAAAAGGACCCAGCATCTCTTTCTATTTTACTCTCATCCTCCTCCTTTCTATACCTTCCGTTTCTCTTTCACTCGTACCCCCTCCCTTCTTCCTCTTTCTTCCCCCTTTCTTTCTTTCTCACTCACTCCTCCTTCCTCCTGTCTTTTTGTCTTGCTGATGTGTGTGTTGAGGTGCTGCCCCAGCCTCATGCTTGTCATTTCATCATGCGTGGAGGTGTCTGTGGAGAGATCCACATTTCTTGCTTTCTGACTGAAAGCTCCACAAGCACCTGACCCCTTTATTAATAACCAGGCAGCCAAGCGCAGCCGCTATCTGACTATAGCCAGGGAGGTAAGTAGAAAGGGGAAAAAGTTCCCCACCCAGGAGTTCAGAACTGTTTATCCTCAAACTTCGAAGGGCAAGCCTGAAGGTTCTGCTTCCACTAAATTGAGTAACAGAATATCATGTTTGTCCTGTAGTTTTTTTCCTTCTTATTTATTATATATTTTTGGGGCTGGGAAAGGCAGAGAAAATTGTCTTTACTGTGTCACATACATAGAAATGGGTCAGGGGGAGATGTTGGATGTCACTAAACACGCTCGACGGACCAGTTCATATCCATGTCTGTGACACTCCCTGCCTTACGATATAGATGCTGCCTGAACAGCTCTGTGTATATTAGTCTTTGTCTTTGTACGTGCCAGTAAGAACATGCCAGTAGGAGACTCCATCACTCTCATTTCCCATCATCCTTGTTTAATCTTCCCCTCCACACAAACACACACACACGCACGCACGCACGCACGCACACACACACACACACACACACACACACACACACACACACACACACACACACAACTCTAATCCCTGCTCACATTCCTCTTTATCTCTATGTAAAGACGTGTTAATTGATATATTTAGTGGCGGGGCATCATCAGGATTCAGGGTAAGGCTGTCTGTCTGTGACGCAGCATCACCGTATCTTATCAGAGGACACACTAAGCTTCCTTCGACAGGGTCCACCTCTGGACCGCCACACCACAGCCTCAAGGCAGCTTAAACTAATTACTGAAGCCATACAGGGCCCGGCCCGTCATTCTTTTAAAGGACAAATTGTGTTCTGTTGCTGGTCAATTTGCCCTCTGTGCAAGATTTGTCACCCTCCAGTACCCACGAGCTTTTCCTGTTATGAGAAACGAAAAAAGGCCTGGATCCAGATATGAGAGAACTGAGGGAAGTCTTCTATGGCTGCCCCGGCTAGCCTCCCGCCTGGCTCCACAACATCAATTACATCTATATCGGTTTCTCCCTTTTCCCCGGCCGCTTTAGAGGAGAAATTAAAAATATGTTTTTTCTTAGCCCCCTGGGATGAAACCATTTTCTACACTGCTGCCCTGACTACGGACATCCTCCCGATTTAAAGAGTGAATAGAATCGCAATGAAGGGATGGAACTCCATATTGTCTTACATTATGATGCCAGTGCTCCTGAAATAGGGTTGCAAAATTCCGGTAACTTTCAATAAATTCTCGGGTTTTCCTGAAATCCTAGTTGGGGGATTTTTTTAAATCAAGAGGGAATAAGCAGAATATCCATAATCCTCCAACTAGGATTTTCTGGTAAACCGGGGAATTTATCTAAAGTTCACAGAATTTTGCAACCCTGTCCTGAATGCTATGCCTCACAAATTAATTTGGTTCCATCTGATGGGATTTTCAACCTTCCAGAGTGCAAATAGTATTCCTACCAGCCTGCATGGGGAGCCTCCTTTTACAATCAACTGGAAGGACGGCAAACATCAGTCATAGTGAAGTTGCCCTTAACCAGAGCGTAAAGATGGCAGGCCATGGGCGCTGGACAGATGAAAGGCAGAAATAGTGTTTTTTAAAGGCCGCAGGGCTGCGGAGCTTTAGTGTAAAGAGAACAGGACCGAGAACCAAAACCATTTGTCCTCTCAGTACTTTACGGAACTCCAAAGACTTCAAAGCCAGGTTGTTAGTATGGAAGCATATACTGTATGATCAATGACTGTATCAGGTACAATGAAGGTGACCTAAGCCATAATTACCTTTCAGGAATGTGCAGTGCCATAGTTCTCACACATCCCTCCCATCTCCTCTCTCCTCACACACCCCTCCCAGCTTCTCTCTCCTCTCTCCTAAACACACCCTTCCTCTCTCCTCTCTCCTCTCTCCTCACACACCCCTCCCAGCTACTCTCTCCTCTCTCCTCACACACCCCTCCCATCTCCTCTCTCCTCACACACCCCTCCCAGCTTCTCTCTCCTCTCTCCTAAACACACCCTTCCTCTCTCCTCTCTCCTCTCTCCTCACACACCCCTCCCAGCTTCTCTCTCCTCTCTCCTAAACACACCCTTCCTCTCTCCTCTCACCTCACACACCCCTCCCAGCTCCTCTCTCCTCTCTCCTCACACACCCCTCCCATCTCCTCTCTCCTCACACACCCCTCCCAGCTTCTCTCTCCTCTCTCCTAAACACACCCTTCCTCTCTCCTCTCTCCTCTCTCCTCTCTCCTCACACACCCCTCCCAGCTTCTCTCTCCTCTCTCCTAAACACACCCTTCCGCTCTCCTCTCACCTCACACACCCCTCCCAGCTCCTCTCTCCTCTCTCCTAAACACACCCCTCCCAGCTTCTCTCTCCTAAACACACCCTTCCTCTCTCCTCTCTCCTCACACACCCCTCCCATCTCCTCTCTCCTCACACACCCCTCCCAGCTTCTCTCTCCTCTCTCCTAAACACACCCTTCCTCTCTCCTCTCTCCTCTCTCCTCACACACCCCTCCCAGCTTCTCTCTCCTCTCTCCTAAACACACCCTTCCTCTCTCCTCTCTCCTCTCACCTCACACACCCCTCCCAGCTCCTCTCTCCTCTCTCCTAAACACACCCCTCCCAGCTTCTCTCTCCTAAACACACCCTTCCACTCTCCTCTCTCCTCACACACCCCTCCCATCTCCTCTCTCCTCACACACCCCTCCCAGCTTCTCTCTCCTCTCTCCTAAACACACCCTTCCTCTCTCCTCTCTCCTCTCTCCTCACACACCCCTCCCAGCTTCTCTCTCCTCTCTCCTAAACACACCCTTCCTCTCTCCTCTCACCTCACACACCCCTCCCAGCTCCTCTCTCCTCTCTCCTAAACACACCCTTCCTCTCTCCTCTCACCTCACACACCCCTCCCAGCTTCTCTCTCCTCTCTCCTAAACACACCCTTCCTCTCTCCTCTCTCCTCACACACCCCTCCCAGCTTCTCTCTCCTAAACACACCCTTCCTCTCTCCTCTCTCTTCACACACCCCTCCCAGCTCCTCTCTCCTCACACACCCCTCCCAGCTCCTCTCTCTTCACACACCCCTCCCAGCTCCTCTCTCCTCACACACCCCTCCTCTCTCCTCTCTCTTCACACACCCCTCCCAGCTCCTCTCTCCTCTCCCCTCCCAGCTCCTCTCTCCTCACACACCCCTCCCAGCTCCTCTCTCCTCTCCCCTCCCAGCTCCTCTCTCCTCTCTCCTAAACACACCCCTCCCAGCTTCTCTCTCCTAAACACACCCTTCCTCTCTCCTCTCTCCTCTCTCCTTTCTCCTCACACACCCCTCCCAGCTCCCTTCTCCTCTCTCCTCACACACCCCTCCCAGCTCCTCTCTCCTCTCTCCTCACACACGCCTCCCAGCTCCTCTCTCCTCTCTCCTCACACACGCCTCCCAGCTCCTTTCTCCTCTCTCCTCACACACGCCTCCCAGCTCCTCTCTCCTCTCTCCTCACACACCCCTCCCAGCTCCTCTCTCCTCTCTCCTCACACACCCCTCCCAGCTCCTCTCTCCTCACACACTCCTCCCAGCTCCTCTCTCCTCACACACCCCTCCCAGCTCCTCTCTCCTCACACACCCCTCCCAGCTCCTCTCCCCTCCCAGCTCCTCTCTCCTCTCCCCTCCCAGCTCCTCTCTCCTCACACACCCCTCCCAGCTCCTCTCTCCTCACACACCCCTCCCAGCTTCTCTCTCCTAAACACACCCTTCCTCTCTCCTCTCTCCTCTCTCCTCTCTCCTTTCTCCTCACACACCCCTCTCAGCTCCTCTCTCCTCACACACCCCTCCCAGCTCCCTTCTCCTCTCTCCTCACACACGCCTCCCAGCTCCTTTCTCCTCTCTCCTCACACACCCCTCCCAGCTCCTTTCTCCTCTCTCCTCACACACCCCTCCCAGCTCCTCCCCCTCATACACCCACCCCCCACCCACCCCCACATTCTTTGTAGCTGACAGGTGGAGCTGGTGCCCAACTCAACCGGTGCATGGCAGCCTGCTCTAATGTATCTGCTTCCAAGGCTCTAATGAGGCAGAACTGGTAAATGTGAGGACAGCATTGTTAACATTGCTGCTTCACTGGGATGGATAGTAATGGGAAGGGCCTGGATGCTGTGGTGTCGTGTCCAAGACAGATAGACCTAGTCACCCACTCCTCTTCTTTCTCATACTCTGCCTCTTCTATGACTCTTTACTGAGCCTCCCTGTGCTGTGTTGTGTGTGCTGTGCTGTACTGCACTGCGCTGTACTGTGCTATGTGGTACTGTGTTATGCTGTGCCGGCAGGCCAGGCCAGTACCCAACCCATTCGAATTCCCTGCACACTTTAGCAATCACCAAAGACATCAAGGCAATCTGCGCCTATTTGTTAAAAAAAACTAAAAAACATGGTGTTGCTGAGTTCAGCAGAAGCAGGAACCGAGCAGAACAGAGCAGAACGGAGCAGACAGACTCATCAAACAGTGCAGTTAATCACACACAGACGGGTGCAAACTCTCTGCTGATTCAAACACACACGCGCACACACACAGACAAACACACAGAAACTCCCAGAAAGCAGAAGAGATATAAGGCTTTTATTTGTGCCAGGACAGTAAACGTGCTGTGTGTTGTCCTGTGTACAGACGTTGTACAGGGAGGGCGTCAGCGTGGCTTTAAAGTTAGTGTGAGGTGCTAAAGTGGTGAGTCATCAGGGAGCTAGCGTGGGGACACACTGGAGAGGGCTTGCATAATTAATACGGAGCATCACCAGGACAAACTCCTCCATCGTCGTGTCTGAAGGATTAACTGCTCCACCCAGCGCCATGCTCCTCTCCCCTCCTCCCCTCTTATCTCCCCCTCCATTTAAGAAAGTGACCTTGCAGCTGTTTACATGCCAATTAATTAAAGACTTGAAGAGTGCTGAGAGAGAAAGTTAAAGTGTAATCAAAGGCCCCTCCCGCTGCGTGTGTAGACTGTGTGTTAGCACGACTTTGTTTTCCAGGAATCTAAACTGGTGAGTTGTTCTAGATAATGGAAGATAAGTGTTAATGGAAGATAAGTCTGGGCTGTTGTTGATGTTTGCTCTGTCTTAGGTGTCATGTATAGGGTAGAATATGGTATTAGTAGGTTATAGGGTAGAATATGGTATTAGTAGTTTACAGGGTAGAATATGGTATTAGTAGTTAAAGGGTAGGATATAGTATTAGTAGTTTATAGGGTAGAATATGGTATTAGTAGTTTATAGGGTAGAATATGGTATTAGTAGTTAAAGGGTAGAATATAGTATTAGTAGTTTATAGGGTAGAATATGGTATTAGTAGTTTATCAAATCAAATTTTATCAGTCACATGCGCCGAATACAACAGGTGTTGTCCACCTTACAGTGAAATACTTACTTACGAGCCCCCAACCAAATACAGATAAGAATAAGAGATAAAAGTAACAAGGAATTAAAGAGCAGCAGTAAAACAACAATAGCGAGACTATATACAGGGGGGTACAGAGTCAATGTGGAGACTATATAAAGGGGGTACAGCGTCAATGTAGAGACTATATACAGGGGGTACAGCGTCAATGTAGAGACTATATACAGGGGGTACCGGTACAGAGTCAATTTGGAGACTATATACATGGGGTACAGTGTCAATGTGGAGACTATATACAGGGGGTACCAGTACAGAGTCAATGTGGAGACTATATACAGGGGGTACTGGTACAGAGTCAATGTGGAGACTATATACAGGGGGTACAGCGTCAATGTGGAGACTATATAGAGGGGGTACCGGTACAGAGTCAATGTGGAGGCTATATACAGGGGGGTACAGAGTCAATGTGGAGACTATATACAGGGGGGTACAGAGTCAATGTGGAGACTATATACAGGGGGGTACAGAGTCAATGTGGAGACTATATACAGGGGGTACCGGTACAGAGTCAATGTGGAGACTATATACAGGGGGTACAGAGTCAATGTGGAGACTATATACAGGGGGTACAGAGTCAATGTGGAGACTATATACAGGGGGTACCAGTACAAAGTCAATGTGGAGACTATATACAGGGGGTACCGGTACAAAGTCAATGTGGAGACTATATACAGGGGGTACAGAGTCAATGTGGAGACTATATACAGGGGGTACCGGTACAGAGTCAATGTGGAGACTATATACAGGGGGGTACAGAGTCAATGTGAAGACTATATACAGGGGGGTACAGAGTCAATGTGGAGACTATATACAGGGGGTACCGGTACAGAGTCAATGTGGAGACTATATACAGGGGGTACAGAGTCAACGTGGAGACTATATACAGGGGGTACTGGTACAGAGTCAATGTGGAGACTATATACAGGGGGTACCAGTACAGAGTCAATGTGGAGACTATATACAGGGGGGTACAGAGTCAATGTGAAGACTATATACAGGGGGGTACAGAGTCAATGTGGAGACTATATACAGGGGGTACCGGTACAGAGTCAATGTGGAGACTATATACAGGGGGTACAGAGTCAATGTGGAGACTATATACAGGGGGGTACAGAGTCAATATGGAGAATATATATAGGGGGTACCGGTACAGAGTCAATGTGGAGACTATATACAGGGGGTACAGAGTCAATGTGGAGACTATATACAGGGGGTACAGAGTCAATGTGGGGACTATATACAGGGGGTACTGGTACAGAGTCAATGTGGAGACTATATACAGGGGGGTACTGGTACAGAGTCAATGTGGAGACTATATACAGGGGGTACTGGTACAGAGTCAATAGTGAGACTATATACAGGGGGTACTGGTACGGAGTCAATGTGGAGACTACATACAGGGGGTTACAGAGTCAATGTGCGGGAGCACCGGTTAGTTGAGGTAATAAGTACATGTAGCTAGAGTTATTGAAGTGACTATGCATAGATGACAACAACAGAGAGCAGCAGCGGTGTAAAGAGGGGGAGAGGGGGGGTCAATGCAAATAGTCTGGGTAGCCATTTGATTAGATGTTCAGGAGTCTTATGGCTTGGGGGTAGAAGCTGTTTAGAATCCTCTTGGACCTAGACTTGGCGCTCTGGTACCGCTTGCTGTGTGGTAGCAGAGGGAACAGTCTATGACTAGGGTGGCTGGAGTCTTTGACCATTTTTAGGGCCTTCCTCTGACACCGCCTGGTATAGAGGTCCTGGATGGCAAGAAGCTTGGCCCCAGTGATGTACTGGGCCGTTCGCACTATCCTCTGTAGTGCCTTGCAGTCAGAGGCCGAGCAGTTGCCATACCAGGCAGTGATGCAACCAGTCAGGATGCTCTCGATGGTGCAGCTGTA
Source organism: Salmo trutta (assembly GCF_901001165.1). Classification (NCBI taxonomy): domain Eukaryota; kingdom Metazoa; phylum Chordata; class Actinopteri; order Salmoniformes; family Salmonidae; genus Salmo; species Salmo trutta. Next base: position 16,784,900 of record NC_042968.1, read on the forward strand.
GAACCTTTTGAGGATCTGAGGACCCATGCCAAATCTTTTCAGTCTCCTGAGGGGGAATAGGTTTTGCCGTGCCCTCTTCATGACTGTCTCGGTGTGCTTGGACCATGTTAGTTTGTTGGTGATGTGGACACCAAGGAACTTGAAGCTCTCAGCCTGCTCCACTGCAGCCCCGTCGATGAGAATGGGGGTGTGCTCGGTCCTCTTTTTCCTGTTGTCCACAATCATCTCCTTTGTCTCGATCACGTTGAGGGAGACCTCCTCCCTATCCTCCCTATAGGCTGTCTTGTCGTTGTTGGTGATCAGGCCTACCACTGTGTCATCTGCAAATTTAATGATGTGTTGGAGTCATGCCTGGCCATGCAGTCATGAGTGAACAGGGAGTACAGGAGGGGACTGAGCATGCACCCCTGAGGGGCACCTGTGTTGAGGATCAGCTTGGCGGATGTGTTGTTACCTACCCTTACCACCTGGGGGTGGTCCGTCAGGAAGTCCAGGATCCAGTTGCAGAGGGAGGTGTTTAGTCCCAGGGACCTTAGCTTATTGATGAGCTTTGAGGGCACTATGGTGTTGAACGCTGAGCTGTAGTCAATGAATAGCATTCTCACATAGGTGTTCCTTTTGTCCAGGTGGGAAAGTGCAGTGTAGTGTAACAGAAATTGCGTCATCTGTGGATCTGTTGGGGCGGTATGCAAATTGGAGTGGGTCTAGGGTTTCTGGGATAATGGTGTTTATGTGAGCCATGACCAGCCTTTCAAAGCACTTCATGGCTACAGACGTGAGGTAGTCATTTAGGCAGGTTACCTTAGTGTTCTTGGGCACAGGCACTATGGTGGTCTGCTTAAAACATGTTGGTATTACAGACCCGGACAGGGAGAGGTGGAAAATGTTAGTGAAGACACTTTCCAGTTGGTCAGCGCATGCTCGCAGTACACGTCCTGGTAATCCGTCTGGCCCTGCGGCCTTGTGAACGTTGACCAGTTTAAAGGTCTTACTCACATCGGCTGCGGAGAGCGTAATAACACAGTCTTCCGGAACAGCTGGTGCTCTCATGCATGTTTCAGTGTTATTTGCCTCGAAGCGAGCATAGAAGTAGTTTAGCTCGTCTGGTAGGCTCGTTTCACTGGGCAGCTCTCAGCTGTTCTTCCCTTTGTAGTCTGTAATGGTTTGCAAGCCCTGCCACATCCGTCGAGCTAGAGAGCCAGTGTAGTACGATTCGATCCTGTATTGACGCTTTGCCTGTTTGATGGTTCGTTGGAGGGCATAGCGGGATTTATTATAAGCTTCCTGCTCCTTGAAAGCGGCAGCTCTAGCCTTTAGCTCAGTCCAGATGCTGCCTGTAATCCATGGCTTCTGGTTGGGGTATGTACGTATGGTCACTTTGGGGACAACGTCATCGATGCACTTATTAATGAAGCCAATGACTGATGTGGTGTACTCCTCAATGCCATCGGAGGAATCCCGGAACATATCCCAGTCTGTGCTAGCAAAACAGTCCTGTACTTTAGCATCTACTTCATCTGACCACTTTTTTATTGATCTAGTCACTGGTGCTTCCTGATTACATTTTTTTCTTGTAAGCAGGAAACAGGAGGATAGAATTATGGTCAGATTTGCCAAGTGGAGGGTGAGGGAGAGCTTTGTATGCATCTCTGTGTGTTGAGTATAGGTGGTCCAGAGTATTTTTTCTCTGGTTGCACATTTAACATGCTGATAGAAATTTGGTATAACGGATTTAAGTTTCCCTGCATTAAAGTCCCCGGCTACTAGGAGCGTCTCCTCTGCATGAGCGTTTTCTTGTTTGCTTATGGCGGAATACAGCTTATTCAATGCTGTCTTATTGCCAGCCTCTGACTGTGGTGGTATGTAAACAGCTATGAAAAATACAGATTAAACCTCTCTAGGTAGCTAGTGTGGTCTACAGCTTATCATGAGATACTCTACCTCAGGCGAGCAATAGCTCGAGACTTCCTTAGATATCGTGCACCAGCTGTTATTTACAAAAATACATAGTCCGCCGCCCCTTGTTTTACCAGATGCTGCTGTTCTATCCTGCCAGTATAGCATGTAACCAGCCGGCTGTATGTTGATAGTGTCGTCGTTCAGCCACGACTCCGTGAAGCATAAGATGTTACAGTTTGTTAATGTCTCGTTGGTAGTTTAATCTTCCGCGTCGCTCGTCGATTTTATTCTTCAAAGATTGCACTTTTTCTAGCAGAATGGATGGAAGTGGGGGTTTATTCGATCACCTACGAATTTTCAGAAGGCAGCTCGCCCTTTGGCCCCTTTTTCTGCCTTACTCCCTTCCTTTCCGGCGCAATCTTACATAGGGTAGAATATGGTATAAGTAGTGTATAGGGTAGCATATGGTATTACTAGTGTATCGGGTAGAATATGGTATTAGTAGTTTATAGGGCAGCATATGGTATTAGTAGTGTATAGGGTAGAATATGGTATTAAGAGTTTATAGGGTAGAATATGGTATTAGTAGTTTATATGGTAGAATATGGTATTAGTAGTTTATAGGGTAGAATATGGTATTAGTAGTTTATAGGGCAGCATATGGTATTAGTAGTTTATAGGGTAGAATATGGTATTAGTAGTTAATAGGGTAGAATATGGTATTAGTAGTTTATAGGGTAGAATATGGTATTAGTAGTGTATAGGGTAGAATATGGTATTAGTAGTTTATAGGGTAGAATATGGTATTAGTAGTTTATAGGGTAGAATATTGTAAAGGGTAGTTTATATGGTAGAATATGGTATTAGTAGTTTATATGGTAGAATATGGTATTAGTAGGTTATAGGGTAGAATATGGTATTAGTAGGTTATAGGGTAGAATATGGTATTAGTAGTTTATAGGGCAGCATATGGTATTAGTAGTTTATAGGGTAGAATATGGTATTAGTAGTTTATAGGGTAGAATATGGTATTAGTAGTTTATATGGTAGAATATGGTATTAGTAGTTTATATGGTAGAATATGGTATTAGTAGTTTATAGGGCAGCATATGGTATTAGTAGTTTATAGGGTAGAATATGGTATTAGTAGTTTATAGGGTAGAATATGGTATTAGTAGTTTAAAGGGTAGAATATGGTATTAGTATTTTATAGAGTAGAATATAGTATTAGTAGTTTATAAGGTAGAATATGATAATAGTAGTTTATAGGGTAGAATATAGTATTAGAATAGTGAGTTTGCCTGCCTGTGTGTGGGTGTCTGTGTGATTGGACAGGGAGTCAGACTGTTGCTGCTGTAATTTCAAAATTAGCTGTGCAGGTGCTGCTGAGGGCTGGGGGCCCAGGATACAGCTGTATTTACCTGTCATCTCTCCTGGAACTTTGGACCACACTGCTGTCTGCACACATTGAGCTCAGCTCTCTGCACTGGGATAGCACCACACACACACACACACACACACACACACACACACACACACACCACACACACACACACACACACACCACACACACACAACACACACACACACAACACACACACACACACACACACTATTCCCTTCTCTGTTGCACACACACACTTTCTCTCTCCCTTTGTCTCTGTCTGTCTATTCCCTTCTCTTGTTCTCTCTCTCTGTCTATTCCCTTCTCTTGTTCTCTCTCTCTGTCTATTCCCTTCTCTTGTTCTCTCTCTCTGTCTATTCCCTTCTCTTGTTCTTTCTCTGTCTATTCCCTTCTCTTGTTCTCTCTCTCTCTCTGTCTATTCCCTTCTCTTGTTCTCTCTCGCTCTCTCTCTCTGTCTATTCCCTTCTCTTGTTCTCTCTCTGTGTCTATTCCCTTCTCTTGTTCTCTCTCTCTCTCTGTCTATTCCCTTCTCTTGTTCTCTCTCTGTCTATTCCCTTCTCTTGTTGTCTCTCTCTGTCTATTCCCTTCTCTTGTTCTCTCTCGCTCTCTCTCTCTCTCTCTCTCTCTGTCTCTCTCTCTCTCTGTCTGTTCTCTCTCTCTCTCTCTTTCTTCT